>NC_061116.1:10069246-10165145 GCF_002878395.1 Capsicum annuum
TAACTGTTTGAAATACCCAACATGGTGAAAGCATAACTATCTATCTTAAAGCCTCTAAATAATATTAGTTGTTGGGATAAGCCCCCAACTAACTCCAACTATCTGAAACAAAAAAGAGTACTAAAAAAATAATTACAACTGGTCCTCAAATGATGAGGACTCACCAAATATCGCTGCTGATGCAATATAGAATCGTACTAAGCGCAATCCAAGTGCTGAGCATCAGAACCTATATTATATGACAATATAACATAGAGGAAGTATATAATCAGTACTTTGAATGTGTTGAGTATGTGAGATGAAAAATATCTAATATAGGCTAAACATGATGCATGTAACATGGTGAACTGATGTAAGACCAAGTAAATAATATGTACTATATGATAAGCTGAACAACTGATTACAAGGTCATTCAAAATCTAAAAATAAACCCTGAACTATGGACTATGGGAGTTAACATTATCCTACATACCCAAATCTACCCAAATCTGAGCTAACAGGGGTCCAAACTATAAATCTAGTTGGATAGGTGTTCAGTACCTTGTCAAGGGTACGAGCATTGACTGACATGGATCCACTAAACTAATGTTTAAAAAAATTAAGGTGGTAATCCTTCTCTGATGAGTGACCCTATATAACCTTTGGTGTCACCGTAGTTCTGAAACTTAGGGACTTCTACTTAAGGTCTCAACCTAACTGATTGGTGAACCTTTATCCCTACTTTTGTTCGATGCTAAGTACTACTCTCAACTGAATGAGACTGATAACTAAAATGCTCAATATAATAATATTTTGAAATTAACAATAAATGCACAATCTGAAGTAGTCAAAAATAAATAGATCAGAGAATATGACATTCACAAGTATATGCATGAGCTCCTAGGTATTAGGTGTTTATAACCCACCAACTTTGAAGGATGCAACTAAATATTGCAATAGTAAAAACTGAATATAATGAGGAATTTCATAATTCAAGTCCCAAAATCAATAATTTATCAATGTAAAGATGTTTTGTCATTCCAAGTATGGGAAGATGCTAAAATCTATGGGAAGACATATATTGATGGTTTAGTTACAGGAATATACTAAAAAATTAAGAAATTTATGCTTTCCATCGAATCCCAAGTTTGAATGGTGAATTTAACTTGAGAAATTGAGTAATCTTTGAGACTCAATAGGTGGAAGGAAATCCATTGAGGAAATCTCACATACCTAGAGATGGAATCGTTGAAGAACTCTTTGGAATTGGAGTTTGAAATTGAAGAACCCTAATTTGCCTTTGGAGTAGAAAATCACCCCTTTTCTCTTTTTGAAGCTAACTGTAGATCGAATTTTGAGTTAATGAGGAATTTATGGCATTTTCACTTATATTACAGCCTTTGATAGGTGTAAATGGTGTAGTTTGTTGTTAAAATATTGTGAAATTACCACAAAACTCCTCTAAAATCATTCAAAAAATCTCTGGAAATAGTCGCGATGACTTAGACTACGATTCGTAGGGCTTGGACATGGGTCATGTCCTAGAGTCATGACCAGAGGACAAAAATTTTGGTTCCTCACTTTTATGACTGAGTACTCCTGACGACTCATGTACTATGACCACGAGTCGTCATGAAGGGTCGTAGTCAAAGGATTGAAAATTCTGATGTACCACTGTTGTGATGACGAGTCCTCCTGATGACTCGTTGTGTCCTATCGATGAGTCATCGTCACTATCAATTTTGACAGTTACTTAGTAAATTAACCACAACCTTTTTAATTCGATACCGGCTTTTAGCGAGACTGGTGGCGTTGGCAAGACAATTCAATCGTCTATATTTTGGTGGGTTTAGAGCTTAAAAACTTGGAGTATTACATCAATTATGAAGCCTTTATAATCTCCAAAAATTAAAAGTTTACACAAATCACACAAAAATACATTGAAAATTGTGTCAATCATCATCACACTCTGAAAATACCACAAAGCAACCACGACGAGGGGTAAAATTGTCAAATCACTCATAAATGAATAATTCACAAAAATAACCAAAAATCAAGTCATTACATAGACCATACAAAGGTATTGAGCTATAACTATCCCTTCATTTAAAGTTTGGTGGATTAATGATCCACCGATTTATTAACTAAAACAATTTTGATCCGCTTTATTCAACCTAATTGAAAATGGAAATAATTGACTATTTCAATATTAGTTTACCGCTTTTAAAAGTACTTTTATTTGTCACCTAGATATACTATATTTAAAAAATATTTACCATCTATAGCAATTATATTATATATTAAAAGTGAATTATGCATGTAATATAGATGTATTAGAAGTTTATTAAAATTTATTTTACTTGTTTTGGTGAAAAAAATACGCTATGTATTAAAAACGGATTATGCATGCAATATAAATATATTGTACTATATACCGAAAGTGAATTTGCACGCAATATAGATGTATTATAAGTGTCTTAAATATACTATGCTTGTTAAGGCAAAAAATCTATACTATTTATTAAAAAAGAATTATGCATATATTAAAATTATAACGCTATAAATAGTAAATAATTTTTTAAATATGATATATATTGGTAAGTTTCCCATTAAAAGTTGATTTGATATGTAGCACGTATTGACTTATGAGAAACACGATCACATTTTTTTTTTTTTTTGTATGTGATGTGCTATATATAGTCAGAATAACAATTTCTTTTTTTAAACATAAAATCGTAAAATTATACGAAAGAAATGAAAAAAAAAACCTTGGCAAAAATTAGGCGGATTAGACTATGATTTCTATTTAATCAACTCAATCTATTCAACCTACATAATCATTGGCGGGTTAGTGACCATTTATGTATTAACTCGGCTCATTTTCCCTGCCCAATTTGCCTATTTGATACTCTAAAATCATAAGTACATTACATTTTTTTACAATTTGATACTCTTAATCATAAGTCTATTACAATTTTTTTTACAAGGTTTTGGGTTCATTCGTTATATGGTCAATTATCGATGTTCTTAGTTACATGGTCAATCTCAAAGGAGATCAATACATAATCGCAGAGAATCTCATGCAACGGTTTGTAATTATGAGTCTTATTTTATATATATAAAAATATTTTCCATACAAATCGAGGAGATATCTTAATAGGGTTAATTTGTTGTCAACCTTTTTGATATAAAAATCTCGGATTTATCTCTTAAAAGAATAATAAATTTGAACGAGATTGCCTATATTTTATATATATGTCAATCTAGTTTACATATATTTCAGGAGAATGGGTTGCTGAATGGCAACTTAAAGATGCAACAAAGGAGGATTACCAAGAGTATGCCAAGGCTCAATTGGAAGTGTTCGGACGTGCAACATTTGGTTGGGCTTATTGGACACTAAAAAATGTGATCAATCATTGGAGTATGGAGTGGATGATCAAGAATGGCTATATCACGCTTTAATTTTTGAAAAATTACATGATAAGAAAAACAACAGTGCCTTAAGTTTTAAAAAACTAGAAAACAACAAATCTGAAGATACATATCTTAACAGATGAAGGTACACGTTCTTTTTTCTTATATAAAACGCGTATATGAAGATACATATATACAAAATCTCTACTAGATGTATTGAGATGCACAACAAATATTATAATTTTTTGAAACCTATGTTGTACCCTGTAGTCTAAATTTCCTTCATTTCTGTGGTTTACCCTTAATTTATTTTGATTCTTATTGTCTACTAAAATCATATTGGGTCAACCCAAATTTAGCAATTTCAAAGCCATTATGTTTAATTTGGATAATCAATATGTTAGAGCATACAATTTAAACATACAACGAAAGCATGATAACAGATCACAAGCTTACATAATAATAAGATAATATAAACTAAACCAATTATGAAAATACTTACCTCTTGAAGCTTTCACAAAATTTGCCCGACGCCACAGAAATTAGAACTGTAGCCTTCAACTACCTCCTGACTAATTTTCTCATCAAAACTTATGTGGGTAAGTAAATTTATTTTTCAAAAAAAGTGTCATCTTCTTGTGAAATAACCAGTTCCTTTTATTCTCACTTTTCAATAGAAGAAGGGAAGGGAAACCAAAACGTTTTCAACATTTAAGGGCGTATTTTTGCTTTAAGAGCATGAAATGTTTTTTGCTTTTAAAACACCAGTTAATAAGGAAAACGTTTTGTACTTTTAAAGTCAAACTTCTATTTCTTATTTATAGAAGACGAGTAAATAAAACATAATATTACTTCTTATATAAGGGTCCTTCTTATATAAGGGTCCTTTTCTTTTTTAAATTTTATTAGTTAATCAGGCATAACATAGACCATAAATTTATTAACTGAGGCTTCCAGTTATGATGTTTATTTACAAATGAATAAATTAATAATATTGTAATAAATTAAAAGACTATTCAACTAAAAAACTGTAATTGCATGCCTCGATTTAATTTTGAAATCTACCATTACGCCTTATTTAACTCTCTATGTTAGAATTATCGATACCAATTAATTAAATCAAATTTCTAAAAAATTTTATTCATTAATTTATTTATCTTTATTTTTATGCTTAACTTGTTTTACATGATGGATATAAAATCCACCTGCAGGTGTACGTTTTCACACAATAACTTATAAGAAACCATAAAGGGGTGTCATCTATCTTGAGTTTGAGACATGCTTCTATCTACTAACTATTATTTCACTAATGTGATTTATTACTATCTAATATGTCAAGAATGTATTGAGCGATAATAGAGTCTCACCTTTCGATAAATCAAAACAATAAATCAAATCATCTAGATCATAATAATTATATCAAGAAGTTGGAATATAACCACTCCAATAATCTAGATCAGATTATATTTATCTTGTCCTACAATCATCAAGATTTTTGTCTTACTTCACTTTTGATTGTGAACATTAGTTTATAACTTGTAAGAATCGACAATTTTAAACTTTCATGCATGAGTTAAATAACTTCATACACAAATCGTCTATTATATAATTTAAGAATACACATGTTAATAAAAAGATCTATTAAAATAAAGACTTTATTAAATTAAGTAAATGAAATAAATTATCTTTACATGGGATGAAAAAAAAAATACTATAACATAAACCACATGGTTATTAGTATATCCTAAAAATCTCCCACTTAGACTTATATTCATGTATTCACAACTCTAACACACATTTCTTCCACATGCTTATTAAAAATCTTTTGAGTTAAGCCCTTTATAAATGGATCCGTCAAATTCGACCCAATCTTCAAAACTCTCAAATCACCCCTTTGATTTATATTCTGAACTAAGTAATATCATCTTTCAATGTGTTTACTTCTTTTATCTCTTTGTGATTATTTTAAGTTTGTAACTGCGCGACTATTGTCACAATAAAGTGTGAGTGTTGTTGTTACAATCTGAAACTATTCTCTAGTCGTAACACCATGTTTAGAATGACCCCAAGCTAACCTATGACCTGACAAAACATTAAGAATATAAAAAATAACTGATGAAAAAGAAATATTTATGTGGAAGCAGAACTAAATAATGAAAATTAATATTCAAAAGAAAATCAATCAATAATAACAGAATTTGAGATCACAAGTTGAACATTTAGCTATAAGTCTGAAAATCCTCTACTAAGATGAGTTGCTGGGACAAGCTCCCAACTAACTCTAACAATTTGAAAGCTGGGAAAGACAAAGACAAAATAAAATGCTGACACTGGCCCTCGTATGATGTGGACTCACTAAAATGTTGTTTATGATACACTACGAGATCGTACTAGGCATGATACGGATACTAAACATCAGAACCTATATTATGATATATATAGTGCAAATAAAGTATGCGATCAGTGTTGTTTTTTAATATTTTCGGGTACAATAATCTGTATTTAGGCACATCAACATCAACACAAGTTCAAGTATAAACAAGAACAATAATGTAGTTATTTAACATCCTCAACACAAATCAGAAAGACTTTTCAATGAAGTGTATT
Source organism: Capsicum annuum (assembly GCF_002878395.1). Classification (NCBI taxonomy): domain Eukaryota; kingdom Viridiplantae; phylum Streptophyta; class Magnoliopsida; order Solanales; family Solanaceae; genus Capsicum; species Capsicum annuum. The sequence goes on from NC_061116.1 coordinate 10,075,250, forward strand.
TTTTTCTAGAAATTTAAATGAAACAGAAAAGGCCAAGTCCTTCGACTTCACAAAGTTTCATTAAGGAAATAATTTTCCTCAAGTATCCGAGGTTGCAGAATTTTTCTCTCAGGATAAAATGACTTAACAATTCGACTGTAGTGGTATCTTAAAAGATCAGATTCTCTTCGAATTCACTCAACAGTTAGGCGAACACATGGAGTATTTTAGCATACAAGAAATTTTTTCAAGAGTAGAAAAATTCATACTAAATATTTGGAAAAATGTAGGTTTATATAGACATTATGTCACGACCCGAACTGGGGCCTGGCCGTGACGGACATCCCAAACCATGAAGGCCCAGAATGCCCTTCTCTATCTGGTAATCATGCACAACATTCATATAATAAAAGAAAATACGAAGATATAATCGAATATGAAAATATGGTCACACTCTGAATTTAATTTAACAATGAAGGATAAAACCCCAATATCAACAAAACAACATCTGAACCAGTCTGCGAAATCTCTATTACATATGAAAATAACAACTATTTGAAAACTGGGACAAGGCCCCCAGTAGACCAAAACCATAATAAGTAACATAATATGAAAGACATAGCCTTGCTGAAATAAAGAAGGTTCACCAACTGCACACATCACTACTGTCTAAAAACTCTATGGATTAGTAGGACTTTTGAACTGAACTTTAGACCCTGGGAGGTAGGGGGTCAATACAAATGTATTGGTACGCAGAGCAAATCCAAAATAATAATTTGTATTCAACATATATGAGAGCAATTTAAAATACTTCATAAACCTATCATATAGTAAGAAATCTCATGGGCATTTTCAAAAGACTCTGTAAAATCATCTGAACTCTGTGACACTCTTTATTTTACTTCTACGCTAGGTGGTATACCCTACAATTCTGTAATTCCATGGGCTATATGGAATCTTTCATTAAATCGACAGCCAAGACCCCAACCCAAGTGTGCCGCAAGGGTCGGAGTCTCTGAATCTACTATGCCACACGGCCGTCGCCAGCGTACAATAATAATCTGCCCATATCGGCAAATACGATTTTAGACTAAGAGTTACTTGAACTCAAACCTTCTTTGGGTAACCACCTAACCCTCTTTATGCCCATTTTTAACTCTTTAAAACATGCATTCTCTGAAAACATATTCTGAAAATATTCTGTAAAAACATACTCTGAAAACATACTCTGAAAATATACTCTGAAAACATACTCTATTATGGCATACATACTTATGGTATCGTCATACCATTGACTTGCAAGTCACATCTCTGAGCCATTATTAGCATATTAGAATCTCTGTTTCCAAAACATAAATTTGGGACCACCTTATCAATAAATCAGTTCAAAGCACCCTTTCCTTAAATACTCATATAAACACATGTATGCAACTCTCTTTGACAACATTTCAAAGGATACAAGGTGGTCATGTCAAAATTCTTAATCTTATGCAAATCTTTCTCTTTTTAACAAAACACATTTTTATCAAGAAAATCCCTCTCAAAATCTCTAAATCATGCTCAAAATACTACGGTATTTGAGTAAACTATTTTCAAGCCATAAAACATGCATATCAAAGCATTCACAATAAGATCACAAATTTAAAGTCATCACAAGAGAGGGATTTCATAATTTATGCTCTCAAACAATCTTCAAATCTGAATTTTTGATACATATACATATACATGTAAATCAATTTAAGGGGAACGGCCTAAGGACCAAATCAACAATGCATTTGAACATTTATATTGCATAATAAATTCATGTATTTCAAAACCCCTTTCTAAAATCATGCTTGAAAATATTTAAATCATGTTCTAGTGTTTTCAAGCCTATGTAGTTTTTAGGATAAACCCCACGTACCTTAAATTATAAGATTTGAAAGATGAAACCTAGATCTTGATAGATAAAACTCGGATCTTGATTTGTTTCTTTGATATCTTGAACTTAAGGCTTGATTTTCTTGAATTTTTTGTTATTGTAGAAAACCCTAATTTGATCTTATTTTGAGAGTGGAGAGGAAGTTTTTGATATTGTAAAACTGATAATGATTGATTAATAACACTTAAAGGATGATTTAATTCATGTGAAAGGTTTTTGGAGTGAGGGAAAGACCAAAATACCCCTATGAAATCACTTCCCAGTTGCTGAAATTCTTCGCTGACAACCAAGGCTGATAAGCCATCAGATTTGTGATAGCCCGTCAGCCCAGGTTGCCACCTAGGACCTGAAATTGATGGGTTTCTGCCTAAGGCTGATGACATAATCTGAAAAGTCGTCAGATTTGTGACAAGCCGTCAGAATTGTTGTTACTCAGTTGCCAGGCTAATATGCTGGAGTAAAATGGGCATAACTTTTTGCTCCAATATCGAATTTTGGCAAAATTTATGGCGTTGGAAAGAGGACTCTAAGAACTTTTATTTTATATATTGTCTGACCATAATTTTTTCAAATACAAGGATTTATGATCGATTGAAGTTGATCCAAGGTTTGAAACTCACTAAAACTTTAACGATAGGAAAACTTTCAACTAGTCCTTGAGTTAAGGGACCTCTATGATCTCAACTCATGCCCAACTAGATTCACACAATACAAAATTGATTAACACACTATATTTGTATTGGATTTATGGCTTTTGGAACATCTACGTGCAAAAATAACAGTTTTTGTTCTAGCCTAAAATGCGGGGTATTACATATTAAGTGCCCCTTTCGAAAGGTGGCAATGATTCACCAGAAAGGTGTATCTTTTCTGAATAGTCATGTCTATCTATTCAAAAGAGTATTTATTTTTCGAACAACCACTACCATCCAAATAGTCATACTTTTTCCCGAAATAATGTGTTTTATACTTGAAGAGTTGTATCCCTTCTAAGCAAATTTTCTTTTTCCATTCTTACCTATTGAATCCAATAATCCCCTACATGAATAGGGAATGACTATTCTTTGTAAAACTTTATGGAAAAGTATGTGATCATCAAGCAAAAGACTGATTGCATCTGGATAAGTGGATTTCCCTTTGAACTTTCCATAGTGAACATGCATCGGATGCACTCGGTCAATCGGTAGATTTGATATCTTTGAACCATCAAGCTTTAATGTACACCTAAACAACACATGTCACACAACCAGCCTTTTACCATTTATGGTTCTCATGATTTTGTTCGTTTCAGCCATGAACATGTCCTGGTCTTATGATAGCTTAGAGAATATACCTTTACTAACATTCTCCTGAAAGCGGCTTTGACTTCGCCCTCACATAGGTGATTTTTAAATGTTCAATCCTATACATTAAACTATTTGGTCAAATCTTCCAAATTTAGGTAATCATTAAATGACTTCACACCATGAGTCTTATCCTCTTTTACTAAACATTGTCTACATCATGAGAATGGGTTGGGTATTTAACAATGTTGAACTAACACAACTTTGTTTGATCTCGTTGAACCTAACTCTTAGGATTTCCAGTCTGCTAGGTAGAGTTACCGCTATGCTGACTTGTCTTAGGCCTTAAACCCATTCCCTTCGATGTCTTCTCAACTCCTTCTCTAGATAGGTTTTTTGTAAGTAGATCTAACACATTATCCTTTGACTTTACATAGTCAACAATGATAATTACACTAGAGAGAAATTCTCTAACGGTATTATGTCTTCATCTTATGTGATGAGATTTACCATTGTAGATCATGCTCCCTGCCTTACCTATTGCTGCTTGGCTATCACAATGTATTCATACTGGTGCCACTAGTTTGGGCCAATAAGGAATATCTTTCAAGAAATTCTGGAGCCATTCTGCTTCTTCACCAACTTTAGTTAATACGATAAATTCAGATTCCATTATGGAGCGAGCAATACATTTTTGTTTGGACGATTTCCAAGAGACCGCTACTCCATCGATAGTAAATACATATCCATTATGGATTTTACTTCATTCAATCCGATGATCTGATTTGGATCACTATATCCTTCAAGTACCATAGGATATTAATTATAATATAAAGCATAGTCTTGAGTGTATTTAAGATACCCCAAAACTCTTTTCATTGCCATCTAATGAGTTTTATCGGTATTACTCGTGTGTCGACTCAACTTACTAATAACGCATGCTATGTTTGGTTGTGTACAATTTATTATATACATTAAACATCCCAATACTCTTGCGTACTCCAGCTGTGAGTCACTTTCACCCTCATTCTTTTGAAGTGCGAAGCTCACGTCCAATGGAGTCTTGGCAACACCAAATTCCAAATACTTGAATTTGTCAAGTACCTTTTCTATGTAATGAGATTGTGACAATGCCAATCTTTGTGGAGTTCTATGGATTCCTATTCCCAAGATAACATCTATAACTCCAAGGTCTTTCATATAAAACTTGCTCTCAAGCATTCATTTTGTAGCATTTATATCCAAAATGTCATTGATGATCAACATTTCATCCACATACAAACAAACAATGACTTAGAGATTTTAAGTGTCTTTAATGTAAACACATTTATCACATTCATTAATCTTGAACTCGTTTGCCAACATGGTTTGGTCAAACATTGCATGCCATTATTTAGGTGATTGTTTTAGTCCATAAAGTGACTTAACAAGTTTACAAACCTTATTTTCTTTTCCTGGAACCACAAAACCCTCAGGTTATTTCATGTAAATTTTATCCTCCAATTCTCTATTTAGGAATGATGTTTTCACATTCATTTGATGGATATCAAGACCATATAATGTCGCTAAGGAAATTAACATTCGAATTGACGTTATCCTCATTACTGGCGAGTATGTATCAAAGTAATCAAGGCCTTTCTTTTGTTTAAAACCTTTTACAAAAAATGTTACCTTGTATTTTTCAATAGTACCATCGGCTTTTATTTTCCTTTTGAAGATCCATTTAGATCCTAAAGGTTTATTTCCTGAAGGAAGATCAACCAAATCCCACGTATGGTTGCTTAAGATTGAATCAATCTCACTATTGACTACCTTTTTCCAAAAGAATGAGTCTGAAGATGTCATTACTTTCTTAAATGTTTGAGGCTCATTTTCTAGGAGAAATATTACAAAATCTGATCCAATCGAAGTTGACGTTCTTTGACATGTACTACATCTTGGATTCACATAATTATGTATATCCTCACTTGGTTCATCTTGAGGTTATTTAGAACCCCCACTAGATTGTTCATGTCTAGTTTTATATGGATAAATGTGTTCAAAGAATTCAACATTATCTTATTCAGTTATTGTATTTTCATTAATATTTGGATGTTTGAATTTATGAATCAAAAACCGACATGCTTTACTACTTTTAGCATATCCTATGAACATGCAGTCCACCATCTTAGATCCTATTCTAACCTTTTTAGGCATAGGAACTTGGACCTTCGCTAGACACCACCACACTTTGAAATATTTCAAGTTGGGTTTCCTTCCTTTCCATTTTTTATATGGAATTAATTGTGTCTTACTATGGGGCACTCTATTAAGTATTCGGTTAGCTGTAAGGATAGCCACCCCCCATAAGTTTTGCGGTAAACCTAAGATTATAAGTAAGACATTCATTATTTCCTTCAAAGTTTGTTTATTCCTTTCCATAATTCCATTGGATTGAGGTAAATACGGGGCTGTAGTTTGATCGATAATTCAATTCTTTACACATATTTGTGCAAAGGGAAATTCATATTCTCCACCTCTATCACTTCTTATTGTTTTGATATTTCTCTCTAACTGATTTTCAATTTCAGTTTTATATTGCCTAAACACATACATTTCTTTATCCTTACTATTTATCAAATAGACATAACAATATCTAGTGCAATTATCAATAAAAGTTATAAAATACTTTTTTCCACCACGAGATGGTGTTGACTTCATATCACAAATGTCAATGTTGATTAAGTCTAAGAGATTGGAATTCCTTTCAATAGACTTATACAAATGCTTATCATACTTTGATTCCACACACGTTTTACATTTTGATTTATTGGACTCGAAGTTTGGCAAAACTTCTAACTTAATTAGTTTTCGCAATATTTTGTAATTAACATGGCCTAATCGTTCATGCCAAAAATCATAAGACTCAAGCAAGTAAGAAAAAATAGAAATTTTATTGATTTCAATAGTCATTACATTCATTTTATATAGTCCCTCAGTGAGATAGCCTTTTCCTACATACACTTCTCTTTTGCTAATTGCAACTTTTCCGAATATAGTTACACATTTGAATTTGTTTTTATCTAGAAGTGATATAGAAATCAAGTTCTTTCTTAACTATGGTACGTACAGACATTGTTGAGTGTCAACAATTTGTCTAAAGTCATTTTCAAGCACACTTTTCCCATTCCTTCTACTTTTGCAGTAGCGGAGTTAGCCATGAAGATATTTTCTTCTCCTTGAGCTGAAGAAAATATTAAAAAAACCCCTTATTATCACAAACCGGTGGGTGGCACCGGGATGTATCCACCATTCACAAGGATTTTTTACCAAGTTGCATTCGGAAAGCATGGCAGATAGATCATCCATTTCTTTCTTGTACTCAGCAACATTTGCTTGGTCCTTTTTCTTATATTTCATAAGGGTTCGACAATCTGTTGATTTGTGACCAATCTTTCCACAGTTGAAACACTTTCCCTTGAATTTTTTCTTGGGTTGATTGCTTTGATTTCCGTCTTTTTTTCACTTTTTGGAGTTGTGGTGATCTTCTATAATATTTGCTCCATTGATTGTAGAATTTCCTTTTGACTTTCTTGCCATACCCTTATTGTCTTCTTCAATGCGCAATCTGACGATTAGATCTTCGACAGACATATCCTGACGTTTGTGTTTATAGTAGTTCTTGAAGTTTTTCCACATGGATGGTAGCTTCTCTATTATTGCTTCTACTTGGAATGCACAATACTATTTATGTGAATACTAAGAACATTTTCAATTGTTCAATAAAGGTATTTGTCAAAATCATACCTTCTACAAGGAGATCATGGATGATCACTTGCAGTTCCTACACTTGGGAGACAATAGATTTGCTATCTATCATCTTATATTCTACGAATCTTGCAACGAAAAACTTTTTGGTTACTGCATCCTCTGTCTTATACTTTCGTTCCAGCACTCCCCAGAACACTTTTGTAGTCTTTGTTCCACTATACACATTATAGAGGTCATCTTGGAGACCACTCAAGATGTAGTTCCTGTAAAGGAAATCAAAGTGTTTCCAAGCCTCCACAATCATAATTCGCTCTTAGTCAGAGGTTTCCATGGGTACCTTTAGATCTTCCTCAAATATGAACCTTTGAAGACAAAGAGTCGTAAGGTAGAAAAACATTTTCTGCTGCCACCTCTTGAAGTCAATACCCGCAAATTTTTTGAGTTTCTTCGCTGGTGCCATCGCTTGCAGAGCATTATTATGACTCGTTATGGAAATACTAGATGCCGCCACAGTTATTGGAGTATCACGCACTTGTCTATCATTAGTTTTTTTCTATCACAACAAGACAGTAAATTTAGTATGTGAAAATACTACTTAATAAAGTTGCAGCAATTTTAAACACCTCTTGTTTCTAGTTTAACGATGAAGTTTTTATGACTTCCAATCATCGACTGAGTGATCTTTGACTTGTGATGAAGATTTTACTTCTTCAAATCACTAGTTAAGTTCAAACAGAGTAGAAAGCTAAAAACTTTAATATCTAGAAACCAAGCAATACAAATTCTGAAAAAAAAAACTTTAGTGAAATGAAAATTTCACCAAACAAGCAAAAAAATATTTTTTTGTCAAAATTATTTCTTTAAGATTGTTGTTTTTCAATGTTTTTAGGTACAAGAATTTGTAATTAGGCACAACAACTTCAACACAAGTTCAAGTATAAACAAGCACATTAATAAAGTTATTTAATACCCTTAACACAAGATCAAAAAGTCCTTTCAAAGAAGTGTGTTTTTTTAAAAAGACCTTTCAAAGAAGTGTGTTTTTTTCCAGAAATTTAGATGAAACAAAAAAGGCCATGTCCTTCGACTTCATGAAGTGTCCTTAAGGAAATAATTTCCCTCAAGTACCCGAGGTTGCGGAATTTTTCTCTCAAAATAAAATGGCCTAACAATCCAACTGTAGTGGTACCTCAATTGATCAGATTCTCTTTGAACTCACTCAACAGTTAGATGATCACACGGAGTATTTTAGAAGAAAAGAAATGTTTTTAAGAGAAGAAAAATTCATACTAAACCTATGGAAAAATTCAGTTTTATATAGCCATTAAGTGCCCCTTCTGAAAGGTAGAAATGGTTCACCAAAAAGGTATATCTTTTTTAAACAATCATGTCAGTCATTCAAAATATGTGTCTTTTTCGAATAGCCAAAACTATCCAAACAGTCATACTTTTTCCTAAAATAGTGTGTCTTTTACTCGAAGAGTTGTGTTCCTTCCAAGAAAATTTTCATTTTTCATTCACACCTATTGAACCAAACAATCAATACTTTCAATGTACTGAGTATATGAGATAGAAAATAACTAATATAAGTTGAACATGGTACACGTGACTTTATAACTAATGTAAAACCAAGTAATAGATAGGTATTGTATAATAAATTGATTAATTGGTTACAAGGTCATGCAAGAATCTAGACATAAACATTACATTGTTGATTGGATAGTGGGAGATATTAATAACAGGCATACCTTAATTTGTGTTAACTGGGGTCAAAACTATAACTCTAGTTGAAAGGGTGTTTAGTTCCTTGCCAAGAGTACAAAAACTAACTGACGTGAATCTATAAATTTGATGTCCAAAAAGGACTAAGGTGTCAAGCCTGGTCTAATGGGTGACCCTTTAGAACCTATGGTGGTGCTATGTTCTTGGACTTAGGGACTTCTACTGAAGGTCTTAGCCTAACTGACGGGTGAGTCTTCATCCCTGCATTCTCTTTGAGCTAAGTACTACTCCTAGCTGAATGACACTGATAAGTATAATCCTTAATGGTAATAATACTATGAAGACTAAGAAGAAATACATTATCTGAAAGCATTCAAAATATCTAAACTAGGGGATATAGTTCCCAAAAGTATATGCATAAAATCTTAGGTCATTGGGTGTTCATAACCCACCATTTTTGAAGAATGCAACTATTACGCCAATTTTGTAGACTTAATGAATCTAAAGAATTCAGTGACTTGGGTCCAACAGTCATGGATTTTTACAATATTACTAGGGTTTGTGATCATGGTCATGTAATAAGACTGAAATTCATGATAAAATCAAGATTATAACTTGTGACACCAAGGGACTGCATTATCAATAAATTTGCCAATGTTAAATTAACCTAAATTGTGAGGAAGTAATTGAATTAGAGAATTGGGTTAAATTTAGGACTCAATGGGTAAAAAGGAACACATTGGTGAAATCTCATAAATTGGAGATGGAAGACTTGAAGAATTCTTTATAATTGGTAGGATAAAGAAGATTAACCCTAGCTTTGCCTTGGGAAAAGAAATCAATATCTTTTCCCTGTTTGAAACTAAGTGTTGGATGTTTTTTCTAAGTAATGGTGGATTAGGGTTATACTAACCCAATTAACCATCCTTGAAATCCCAAAACAATGTGGTTTCTATATTAAAAGAGTGGAAAAAGGCTAATATGCCCCTCTTAAAATTCAAAACTGAAAAATGTTAGGAGGGACGTATCGGATCTTCCAATGATTGTGGGACCAACCTACACTTTTGGGTTGCACTCATGGTTGGAAGATGGATTAGAGCTATCTATACATGGACAGATGAGCCTTGGTATGATTGTGGGATCTACCTATGGCCGTACCTTAGCCCATAGGCTTGAAGGTTAAATCATGGGCATACGTTAGACTCTTGATCATGCCTCGGACCGTGGTTTCAAAGAATGATAGTGGTTTCCTCTCGTGGTACGAAGGAACATTTGTCAACTTTAACATGTTAGGGTTTTCACTATCAGAAGAGACCATTGTATGGTCGTACAATGTAACCAAGGTCATGGTTTGGCTTGTGATATCTCACTGTAGAGCAGTGCTTCACTATAAAGGCCATAACTTTCTACCTTGATGTCGAATTTGGGTAAAACTGGATGCATTGGAAAGATAATTAAAATATCTATCATTTGGTAGGTCTAGATATCGAAGATACTTCTGAATCTTGATGGTATGCGCATTTGAAATTGATTATTTTTTAAGGAATCTATTGGTAAGAGAGATTTTTGTATGGGTTAAGGCATAGGAGTTTCTTATGGCCTTGGTAAATGGCCAAATTCCTTTTAGTATTTTTATTACTTGATGTTTAATTCTAAATGTACTTGGAAAATGGTTATAGACCCAACTTGATTGTTTAGGGTTGCTATAATATGTAACACCCCACGAACCTATCCCAAGATGTTACATGGTGCTTAAGGCCACACGTGGCCTCAAGCTAACCCTCTAAGACTGTCATTACTTTCAGAACTCACTATAACACTAATCATTTTAAAATAGGGAAGAATAATCATGCCCTGAGTATGCTGAGATACGAAGAAATAATGTCCTGTACAAACAAAATACTGAAAGTTCTGTACATATTGGTACTCTAGTATGACAAATCCTCTATTATAAAAGATTGAGGAGCCATTGGGACAGATCCCGAACTGACTCACCTGAACTGAAAAGAAAAAACCATCTACTATCAAGGCAAAAATCAGGGACATAGGTCCTCGAACCATGAGGAATCACCAAGTGTTAGAGTATAGATGGAGGTACTAAAAGATCACTATCACTGCTGATACTGAGAACCTGAACCTACATCACAAGAAAATATAAAACATAGAAGAGTGTAGGAATTAGTACTTGGGATCGTACTGAGTATGTGGGGGTGTATGCAACACTTTTAAACAATATAAAAAATGTAAAATAAAGTCATGCATGCTGACAATAATGACTCTCGTTGCTTGAATTTCCTGAAACATAATTTGCATAAATCATCGATAATAACACAAGCTTCACAAATCTTATAAATCATTGGACTCAAATCAAACTCTTTAACTCATGACTTAGAGTGACTCGGTAACTCAAGAAACTTAAACTATTATGGACTTGGGAGTTTCTTATAACCGACATAAACCATGTGAGCTGTATAGAGTTTAACGTTTTTTCCTCCTAAGGAAGGACCACACATTGGCGGGAGCATTATACTTTTGCCAGGGAGTATAACCTCAAACTCATCTCTGTGATCACAAACTCAGCTCTTTGGCCTTCAAATCTCAATCCTACGGTGGCACGTAGTTCTGGGGAAGTAGGATGCGCTGAACCTACACTTCCCATCTGGTACTAAATACTCCTTCCAGACTCAACTCAGAACGGGTTAGGAAATCCACCTTAATCAACTTAAGGGTCTATCATGAAGACCAAATCATAAATATATCTCATCTTTAAATCATATACAACTTGTTGATTCCTAACTCGACTCAAACTCAAACAGTCTTTGTCAACATCAAGTAAACTTGCTTATCAAGTATCAAAATCTTCAAGAAAAAATCATAGGACTCATTCTTGGCCCTTAAACTCAATATCGATATATATATATATATATATATATATTCAATACTCAATCTTCTCATGGAAAAGTATAACTCATGACACTTATCTTAAATTGCTTAGAAATCATCAATACATAATAACAAAATACAATTCGTGGCATAAATTCTCAATTTAAGAAATATGATGGTAAAACAATCATAAATATCAAACTTAATCAATTCAAATCTCATAAATCATTAAAAAAGAAATTTGGGTGTAACCCCACTTGCAAGGATCATGAAATTCCAGTAGTAAAAATCAATTCTTTAGGCACAAGAATGAAAGGATATTCTTGTTCAAGCCCCACATACCTTGATTATTATCCTGGATGAATAAACTTGCTATAGACTTCTTTTCCCACTTTTTGAGTTAGAGATCTTAATGTTCTTGACTTGGAAGTTTTAAATCTTGAACTAATTTGTGAAAACCATGGCTTGATGTTGAAATGTTTAGACAAGAATTGGATTGAATTTATGGAGAGAAACCCTACAATTTTGGAGAAGATGGAAGAGGAAATGAGGATTTTCTCCCTTACTTGAATATATATAAAGGGTAAGGACGGGTGGAAAAGACCAAAATACCTTTGAGCAAATTCTAGAACTGGAACCTGATTTTTGGCCCTGGCGCGGTCCTTCAATGGAATTGGACAATTGGGAAACTGCTCAGTGGTGAGATGCGGTGAAGTCGCATTTGCACCTTGGTCGTGACGTGGAAGGGCACCACGACGTGGTGAAATCGCGTTGGTGCACTAGAATTTGACAATCCTAAAATTGAGCCTTGGCATAATGCGTCAATATCGCGGAGGCTCACTGGGAAAATGACAATTGCCATTTTGGCTAGTTCCGCGATGTGCGAAAATGCTAGGTGGCACACTGTCTCACTAAAATGGCTCTAACATTTCACCCGAGTGTCAGATTTAGGCGAATTTGGTATCGATGGAAAGCTTATTCAATGCTCTACATGGAAAAAAGTATAAATTGGAGAAATACAACATGCATGATCATCAATCACTTTAGAAGTCATCTATATTCACTCAAAAGGTGGATTTAGGCTGAAGGAGCAATCAGGGTATTACATAATATGTCCCTTTTGGGGTCATTATTTCCTAAATAGAAATTGACTGAGCTGGAAGGTTAGGGGAAAAGATCTATAATTTCCACATTTTCTTTGCCACTTCTCTTGATATCACTGGAATCGTATAACCCTATCTATACATGAAATTACTACACTGAGTTTCGAAGAGATGAACACTGATATAGTACTGAGTCAATGACTGAAACGTTTACTAAACAAGATACATGAACACAGACTATGATATGAGAATAATTGGGTGAACTAAAATAAAAATAATAAATTAATTAAGGGAAAAATATTACCTCAGGCTGGGACTAAGTTCGAAGGAAAGAGAAGGGGGAACTTGGTCATTATGTCTATCTCTACTTCCCAAGTAGCTCCATCAATCAATTGATTTCTCCAAAGAGCAATTACCAACACAAACTCCTTATTCCTCATCTTGCGAACCTGATAGTCAAGTATTTCAACAACAACCTCTTCATAAAAGAGATTATCTTTCACACCCACATTTTCTAAGGGCACATCTAATGTAGGATCACCAATGCACTTCTTCAACAAGAAAACATTAAAGATAGGATACACTGCTGCTACTGGAAAATATGACTCATAGGCTACTATTCTAAAATAACCTACAATCTCGTAAGGACCAATAAAGTAGGGAATGATCTTTCCTTTCTTCCCAAATCTCATCACCCCCTTAATAGGTGAAACTTTTAGGTAGACAAAATCACTAATAGAAAACTCAAGCTCCCCTCTTCTCATATCTGCGTTGGACTTTTGATGACTCTAAGTTTTTCTCCAATTAGTTGAACTTTCTCCATAATCTCATGGACTGAATTTGGCCCTATTAATATAACTTAACTAACTTTAAACCAACCAATAGGATATCTAAAGCTCCTACTATAAAGTTCCTCAAATAGGGCCATCTGAATACTAGAGTAATAACTGTTATTAAACACAAACTCAATCAAAGGTAGATGGTCATCCCAACTACTGTGAAAATCAATAACACATGCTCTCAACATGTTCTCTAAGGTCTAAATTGACATTTTTTCCTAACCATCTGTGTATGGGTGAAAAGCTGTACTGAGATGAACTTTAGTACCAAGAACCTTTTGAAATATCTCCCAAAATTGAGAGGTAAAATGAGTACCTCTATCTAAAATGATAGTTAAAGGGACTCCATGCAATTTCACCAACTCCCTTAGGTAGGGTTTAGCATAGTCCTCGGCTGAATATAAAGTTTTAATTGGAAAAAAAGATTACTTAGTCATTCGGTCAATAATAACAAAAATGGAATCATGCTATCGATGAGTGTGATGCAACCCTATAACGAAGTCCTTATTTACTACCTCCCACTTCCAAGTAGGAATACTGATGTTCTAAAGTATGCCACCAAATTTTTGGTGGTCAATCTTAACCTGTTGGCTATTTAGAAACTTAGCCGCTAACCCTAAGGTATCATTCTACATACCATTCCACCAATAGAATTCCCATAAATCACGATACATCTTAGTGGATTCTAAGTGAACAGAATATAAAGAACTATAAGCCTTTACTAGCATCCGCTATCTCACGTTATCTTCATCTAAAACTCATAGTTTGTCTGATAGAGAAGAACACTATCTCCACTTTAGGATATGACCTCAACCTTCTGACTCTAGGCTGATGGTTTCATTCCAAACAAAATACGATCACTAGCTTTCTTTTCTTTTATCTCGGTAATCAAATAGGATTCTAAACCATTTAAAAAAATAATTCCTTTGACTAAATCAACTAATCGAACTCCTAGTTTGGCTAATATATGAACCTCATGACCTAGTTCTTTCTTCTTATCCTCTACATGAGCAATAATTCCAATATTTAATCTACTAAGGGCATCAGATACCACATTGGCTTTACCCTGATGGTACAAAACACTCAAATCATAATCCTTCAGCAACTCTAGCCATCTCTTCTGATTAGGATTTAGATCTTCTAACTGAACAATTATAATTGGCGAACACGTCAATATAAAACTTATACAAGTAAGTATCAAACTTTGTAAGGAAAAAATAACTATTGCCAACTTGAGATCATGTACTGGGTAGTTCTTCTCATGAGGATTGAGCTTTCTAGAGGCATATGCTATAACTTTGACTTATTGCATCAACACACAACCAAGTCCAACCCTCAAAGAATCATAGTAGACCATAAAACCAGTTGAGCCCTCGGGCGGAGTTAAAATTAGAGTGGTGGTTAGTCGAGCTTTTAACTCTTGAAAACTCTTCTCCTATAAGTCAGACCATTGAAATTTGACTTTCTTCTGAGTCAAATGGGACATAGGATAGGAAATGGATAAAAATCCCTTATTAAACCATCTAGAATAACCAGTTAAGCCTAAGAAACTCCTGACATTTGCTGGGGAGATAGGTCTAAGACAAGTCCTCATTTCTTCAATCTTTTGAGGATCATCCCGAATGCCTCTGGCAAAAATAATATGAACAAGGAATACTATTTATTTCAACCAGAATTCGCACTTGATGAATTTGGTAAATAGTCGGTGATCTTTAGGTGGCTGTAAGACAATACTCATATGATCTATGCATTAAGCCTCACTTTGAGAATAAATGAGGACGTTATCTATGAAGACTATAATGAACATTAAACACCCTATTCATTAAGTCCATAAAAGTTGTAGGAGAATATGTTAGTCCAAAAGATATAACAACAAATTTAATATGACCATATCAAGTTCTGTAGGATGTCTTTGGAATGTCATATTTTATGACTTTTAGCTAATGATATCCCGATCTAAGGTCTATATTAGAGAAGCAATTTGCACCCTGAAGTTGGTTAAAAAATTCATAATCCTAGTAATAGGATACTTATTTTTGATTGTGACCTTGTTCAACTGATGGTAGTTAATGCACATTTTCAGAGAACCATCTTTCATACACAAAAAAAGAACTTGAGTGCCCCATAGATAGATACTGGAACTGATAAAACCCTTGTCTAAGAGGTCCTTTAATTGTTTTTTAGCATTGTAAGCTCGGATGGAGTCATTTTGTAGGGTAGAACTGAAATAGGTTAGGTATCTAGAAAGAGATCTATTCCAAAGTCAATTTCCTATTTGGGAGAAACTCTAGGTAGATCTTCTGGAAACATTTCTATAAATTCATTTACTATTGGAACTAGCCCAATAGTTAGGGCTTCAAATTTTGAATCCTTAAACCCAGAAAATATGATAGATGCATCCTTTAGAGATCAACTTTATAGCCTTAAGGTAAGATACGAACCGACCTATAGGCATTGAGGTATGACCCTTCTATTCTAGAACTAGTTTATTTGGAAACTGGAATATGACTACTTTTTTTCTACAATCAATAGAGGCAGAGTAAGAGTGTAACTATCCATACCAAGAATGACATAAAAATTTACCATGTCTAACTCTATGAGATCAATTGAGGTGACTTATTGGGGGAAATTTATATATACTCATCTAGCTATGATTGATTCAGAGTCGAGACTATGAAAGGTTCTAAAAGAATTTTGAGATCGACACCAAAGTTTACTACTCTATAGGGAGTTACAAAAGAAACTATGGCTCTAAGATCTAACAATGCATAGATATGAATATAAATGACCAATAAAATACCCATGATTATATTTAGATAACCCTGCTAATCCTATTGAGTCTTAAGGGCATAGAACCTGTTCCAACATTGTCCATTAGTTACACTAGATGAGGAACCCTGTGAGTCAAGCAGCCTGTGGAGCTGTTGAAGAGTTGGACTAACTTTACTAATGGGTATTCTTACCTCTCTGTGGAGCCACTTAGCATTTCCTGAGTCTGTGACCTGGCTATCCATATCAAATGTAACCATCACTACCGGCCATACACTTACCTTTATGATTTCTACCATATTTCTTTCATACCAGGTTGGTACGGACACTACTCATACTACCTTAGGACTTAGATCCTGGTTCCCTATCTCATTATCTTGCCTGAACTTGGGCGCTGGGGAACTAACATAAGACGGGGATGGAGCTAAAGATTTCTAAAAAACTGAGAATAATTTCCACCATCTGTTCTCTGCTAAGAGAAATTGAAGCTACCTGTGCTAGCCCTCTTATTCTTCTTTTTGTTTTTTAACTTTTGCTTCTCTATCTGTTGGGCATGAACCATCATCCTATAGATTTATATCTCCTTCACAAATATAGTAATCCTACACTCTTTGGCTATATCCTTAGAAACACCAAACACAAACGTCATCATGCAGGCCCTAAATTCAATAACTATAGTTGGAACACACCTTGCCAATGGAGTGAACGTATGGGACTACTCTGTCACACTCATGCTACCTGCTTCAGATTTATGAATTCTTACACCTTGGCCTTTCTTAGCTTAAACAAAATAAACCCATCCAAAAATATAACAACAAACTAGTTCCATTCTATAGGTTTTATGTGTGCACCCCTATCCCTCTTCCATTACTTATAATACTTTTAGTTGGGATAACACACATGATCTTTATAGATTTCTAAATTTTATTCATGAAAAACTATTGATCCTCCTTATATTTGTACCTAAAGAACACTAGATGATTCATCTAAGTAAAGTCTCAGAATCCGGCTACTACCGTATTCATTATCGAGTTGATTAGTGCCATAACAGGCTGGTTATTTTGGGCAGTCACGGTTTTAAATGCTATAAAAGCTTCTTAAATTTGGTACGGGATACTTGTTAATTTAAGGTATTTTCTTAAGTTGGTGCTGGTGCTTGTTGATTTTCTACCCCGCTATCGTTTTCACTCCAACTTCTTTTATTTTGCTTTAGAGGCATATTTTGTAAGCATGTAGCAAACAATTTAGAAGAAAGTTTTAATATATCTCACACTCTATCACATGATATAAATATGAAAGACGTGAAACTTTTCCTAAAAAGTCTCATAGCCTCTCACTCATAAATGTGGCATATTTTACACCCGTGAATAAAACTATTTTACGAGGATTTCAGACACCTTAGGAAACACTAAGCCTATGGCTCTAATACTAAATTTTTTATGACATGAGACTACCCCCTATTTGTAACACGGTGATTAGAGTGACAAGTGACCACAAGCTAATCCATGTCCTAGAAAAACACTAAGAATATTTAAAATAACTGAAGAAAAATAAACATTTATGTGGAAGTGTAACTAAATAATGAATATATATTAAAAAAAGCAAATGAAAGATAATAAAATTTGAGATCATAAGTTAAACATTTAACAATAAATCTATAAAGCCTCTACTAAGATGAGTTACTGGGACAAGCCCTCAGCCAACTCTATGTAATACCTCAAACTTTCTTTAAGTCAAATCTATTCTCTAGAAGAGTTAGTGATGACTTCCTAAATAATTAATTTTTAAATAAGATAGAATTTACTCATTTTTGACTTTTTATCATATGGGAAATTAAGTTAGCTTTCCAATGACACCAATTTCATCCAAATCTAGTATCAGAGTAAAAAGATATGGACATTTTATAGAAAATAGTCAAAACTGCCCAGGTGCAATGATGAGGGCTGATAGATCATCGAGCTAGCGATGGACCATCGCCTAAACTATTACAGCGGAGGCAGTGAGATGACATTCTTCCTAAGAGCATTGGCTCTAGCTGACGGACCATCAAGCTAGCAACGGACCATCACCCAACTATTATAGGAAAGGCAGTGAACCCCTATTCTGCCAAGGTGCGACGGTCAGTACCGATGGACCATCGCACCCAGCAATGGACCGTCGCACCCACCGTCATATATTTTGTTTAGTTATTTTAAGTTAGTTTTAAAAAGGGATTTTCGGTCTTTTACCACCCTTTATAATACCTAATAATATCAGACATAGAATCATAAGTTCATTATCATCTACAATATCAAATTCTGGTTTTCTCCCAAAGATAATCCCCAAGAATAAGATCCAAACCCTTCTTCAAGAAACTAAGAGATTCCAAGTTCTTCATGAAACTCACAACCCATGTATGTCATGTGTTGAATAATCGGTCTCTTTCACTCATGAAGCTCAAGAATATCTTTTCAAAATCCAAGATTTGTGTATTGATGAATGTTCCTGATTTAAATTGAATTAAAATTCACGTTCATATTGTTATGGTGTTTTAATTCATGTTTTAAATTACACATTCCAATGATTAACACTAGTATATGATGATTTGCATAATAATCATGATAAACCCTTAAATTTACACATTGATTGATGTATCCATGATTATTAGATGTGTTGATGATTGTATAACCAAAGCATTCTCCCCATGTTTTTGATTAAATACCTATGTGAAGAAAAGTGCCATACTAGTATGATAATTTGAAATCCCCATTCATGTATAAGTTTATGCATGTCCAGTGTTGATAAAATATCTTAGTCAATCAATTATGGATATATGTGTAGCCATTGTGGTGCTTTAGAACTTGTACTTCATGAAATTTCCAACTTATTGCATTATGCATTGTGATGTTGGTCATGTATTCAAGAAATTCATATTTTTTTCAGTTTCCTTCCATCTGTCCGAGGGGTACTTGTACCCAAAAATTTAGCTTTGTGCCTAAAATTAGTGTCATATTTTCAAGATACTCTCAGCCAAGCCACGATCCATAGAATTTAGTTAGTCTCATGACTCAGGAAAACTTAGTAATATCATTAGTATTCCATCAGTTAATAGAACTCAGTTAACTCAGTCCAGTCCAGTTCAGTTAATCATGTTCTGTGTCTATTAAGATGGGAGTAGAAATTAGCACCGAGTGAACCCAAGGATGGGACCCTGCATGTTATATGAGAGTGTGTTTCTTTGAAGCAATCCTTGCATT
The DNA here is from genome assembly GCF_002878395.1 of Capsicum annuum. Taxonomy (NCBI): domain Eukaryota; kingdom Viridiplantae; phylum Streptophyta; class Magnoliopsida; order Solanales; family Solanaceae; genus Capsicum; species Capsicum annuum. The sequence continues at coordinate 10,094,735 of NC_061116.1, forward strand.
CTAGAACTACATAGCCAGCGTAGGTTGAGACATCATAGCCTATTATAAGAGGGTAGATGAGGTGGCTTAACCTGTTATTTGAGGGTTCCCACCATTCTTACTAGAGTTACCTATAATATAAGGGTTACTCACAGATTGTCCTTACCAGTGACGCGGTATTGACACCTTTCTAATTGGGGTTACAAATTGGACCCCAACTCAACTTTATTGTGTTATATGGGGCATGCTGGTTAGATGAATACTTCCCCCAGTTTATATTATAGATCAGGTCTATTAGATACAGTCATTTAGTCTCAGTAATAGAACTCAGATAGTTCTTTAGAATTTCAGAACTGTCAGATACAGTCAACTCAGAATAGAACAGAACTCATCTAGTTCCATTAGAAACTAGACTGTCAGATACAGTCGCTCAACATTAGTTATTTTATTTATACAGTTATCAGTATCTCATGTTATTGGTACTCAGATTCAATAATCATGTTATCAGAAACTCAGTTACAGTTATTATGTATACATGCATGTATTCTCACATCCATGTTATTCAGTCAGTTATTATAGTTCATACATTATGAACCCTTTGCATTCAACCTACCTCACTTGCATACTAGTAGATTCAATTGTACTGACGCATTTATGCTATGGTATTTTATACCATAGGTTTAGAAGCACAAGCTTTAGAGCATCAGTAGCATTCAAGTCTCAACAGTCAGAGTTAGTAGTGAGTCCTCATCCTCGGAGGACATGATCATTACTTTATTATGTCATTAGTTAGTTTATTTCAGTAGTTGGAGTTATTTGGGCACATGTCCCATCAACTCCTTATTCAGACACTTCAGTTTTAGAGGCTTTCAGACTATAGTGTTTTCTGATAGTTATTTCAGTTCATGTTTTTGTATTGATATACCATACTCTCTGATAGTATGTTTTATCCGTTTTGAACCTTATGGCATATTCCAATCTATTAGTTATGCATTTTACATGATGTCTTATAATATATAGGTACATATATCAATCATAGGTTAGCTTATGGTCCTTAAGGTCATAAGCACCGTGTAGCTTTTCCGGTACTAGATTCGGAGAGTTTCAAACTTGTAATCAGAGTCTAAGGTTCAATAGTGTCCTAAGAAGTCTAAAAGCCGCATCTAGTAGAATCTTGTGCATAGATGTATGGCGCGCCATATTTATGTACTAGAGGCTATGTGATGTTTTAGGAACAGTTTCCCATTTTTCAGTATTAATGTCATGCCAGTGAGCATAATCTCATTTAATCTTTCAATTTAATCCCCTTCTCTTCAATTTACAGAACGTGCCTCCCAAGAAGAGAACTGGGAATTAGTCATCCCGTCAGTCCAAAGATCCTTTGGGCGAACATGTCCTCAGGTTGATTTTAGAGCTGCATTTACTACTCTTGCTCAGACAGTTGCATCTTAAAATAAATGACCGACTGTCGACCCAGTCAACCCAGTGGCCAATTCAACTGCAGCCAGGATTCGGGACTTCACCTGAATGAATCCTCCATCTATTTTTTGGGTCTAAGATAAAAAAGGACCCTCAAGAATTCCTTGACCAGGTTCAGAAGGTTAGGGATATCATGGGGGTTGCTTCTAACGAGAGTGCGGAGCTTGCTGCATATCAGTTTCAGGATATTGCTCAAACTTGGTACAAATAGTGGAAGTCAGAGAGGGCTATAGATGCAGGGCCTATTGAGTGAAAGGAGTTTGCTACTGCCTTTTTAGATACATTATTTCCCCTAGAGATGAGAGAAGCTAAAGTGTTAGAATTTACCAACCTTAGGAAAGGCAACATAATGGTGAAAGAGTATTCTCTTAAGTTTACTTAATTAGCCAGATATGATCCTTATATGGTTACAGATAGCAAGGCTAAGATAAGTAAGTTTGTCTCTGGGCTGAATAATAGTGTGGTCAATGAGTAAAAGTTTGTGATATTGTATAGTGACATGAACATAGCCAGGCTTATGACTCATGCTCAGCAGATAGTAGAGCAAAAGATTAAGATAAGAGAGAAGCAGAATAAGAGAGAAATAACAGGTAGTTTTAACTTTGCTCAGCCCAAATCAGAAGGAGGAAACCGTTCTCTGTTTCATCCTAAGTCAATAGTTCTAGCTCCTTCTTTAGCTAGTGCTTCAGCTCCTAGATTCAGAGACGGTAACAAAGATAAAGCGCTAGTCTCTAAGTCTAAGGGTAGTGTTAGCAGTGCCCGCACCTATTCTCTTTGCCAGACTTATGGCAAGCACCATTAGGGTATTTGTAGAGTTTGCAGTGGTATTTATTTTGGATGTGGCAAGCCAGGCCATAGAGTTGGAGACTATACTTATCCAGGTCCTCAGTTTCCATAGAACCATTCCATAGCTCAGTTTGATCACCCAAACCAGAAGGGTGCCACCTCCAGTGCTACTAGTGGGCAACACCCAAATCGACTTTATGCTCTCTAATCCTAACAAGATTAGGAAAATTCTCCTGATATGGGTACTGGTATGTCACAGATCTTTTATGTACATATTTACACTTTGCTAGATCTAGGAGTTTCCTTGTATTTTGTTACTGTCTATCTAGCAGTTGATTTTGGAGTCATTCCCAAAATTCTAGCAAAGACCTTTTTATTCTCTACCCCTGTGGGTAAAACCATTATAGACCCACGGTTATAAAGGAACTACCCAGTTATGATATTTTAGAAAGTCACTTCAGCAAACTTAGTCAAATTAGAGATGGCTGATTTTGATACCATTCTCGACATAGATTGGTTTCATTCCTGCTAAGCCATAGTCGACTGCAGAAATAGAATTTTCCAATTCTAGTTTCCAAATGAATCCATCCTATTGTAGAGGGGTAGTACTTCGGCTTTCAAAGGTCAGCTTATTTCCTACCTTCGGGAATGAAAAATGATATCTAAGGGATGTGTCTATCATTTTGTTCATGTTAAGGATTCTAGTTTTGAGACTCCCAGTCTTGAATTAGTCCTAGTAGGTAATGAATATTCAGATGTCTTTCCCAAAAATTTTAATAAAATTTCTCTCGAAAAGGAAATAGACTGCGGTATTAATCTTCTTCTAGATACTCAGCCTATATCTATTCCACCATATAGAATGGCACTAGTAAAACTCAAAGAATTGAAAGAGCAGTTGAAGAATCTCTTAGATAAGGGATTCATCAAACCCAGTGTGGGCTCGTGGGGCGCATCAGTCTTATTCATGCAAAAGAAAGATGGTTCTCTTAGAATGTGTATAGACTACTGTTAGCTCAATAAAGTCATGGTCAAGAACAAGTATCCACTTCCCAAAATTGATGACTTGTTTGACCAACTTCAGGGTGCCAGTTATTTCTCTAAGATATACCCCAGATCCAGCTATCATCATCTCAGAGTTAGAGGATGTGACATTCCAAAAACAGCCTTTCATACTCAATATGGTTGTTTTGAATTCTCGGTCATATCCTTTGGTCTTACCAATGCCCCAATAGCTTTCATGGACTTGATGAACCACGTTTTCAAGTAGTACTTAGACATGTTCATCATAGTCTTCATAGATGATATCTTTGTTTACTCCCGCAGTGAGCAGGATCATGCATACCATCTCAAAATTGTACTTCAGCCCCTTAGAGATCATCAACTATTTGCCAAATTTAGTAAGTGTGAATTTTTGAAAAGGTTAGTGGTGTTTCTTGGTCATATTATTTTTGGTGATGGCATTAGGGTTGATTCTCAGAATTCTGAAGCAGTAAGAAACTGGCCCAGACCTATCTCTCTATCAGATATCAGGAGTTTCTTGGGTTTGGATAGCTATTACAGATGGTTTATTAAGGGATTTTCTTTTATTTCATCCCCTATGTCCTGATTGACTCATAAAAAAGTCAAGTTTCAGTGATCGGATACTTGCGAGAAGAGTTTTTAGGAGTTAAAGACTCGACTCACCTTAACTCCAGTTTTGGCTTTTCCAGATAGTTCAGATGGGTTCGCAGTGTATTGTGATGCATCTAGAGTAGGTTTAGGTTGTGTCATCATGCAACATGGTAAGTTCATAGCCTACGCCTCCAGGAAACTTAAACCTCATGAGAAGAATTATCGGACCCATGATCTTGAGTTAGCAGTTGTAGTATTTGCCTTAAAGATTTGGAGGCATTATCTATACAGAGTTCATATGGATGTGTTCACAAATCCTAAAAACCTTTAGAATGTCTTTTCTTAGAAAGATCTCAATCTTTGTCAGAGATGGTGGTTCGAGCTCTTGAAAGATTACAACATGAGTGTTCTTTATCATCCGGGCAAGGGCAATATAGTGGTTGACACTCTCAGTAGACTATCTATGGGTAGTGTTGCTTATGTTGAGGACAGTAACAAGAAGCTAACTCAGAAAGTCCATCAGCTTGCCAGACTAAGTATTCACTTAGTCAATATAAAAGAGGGTGACATATGGGTTCAGAGTAGTTCAGAATCATCTTAAGTTTTTGAGGTTAAAGAAAAGCAAGATAGAGATTCTAGTCTAATCAAATTGAAAGAGTCAGTTAAGGATCAGAAAATAGAGGTTTTCTTCCAAGGGGTAGATGGTGTTCTGCGTTGTTAGGGTCGTCAATGTGTTCCAGGTGTAGATAACTTGAGGTAACAAATTCTGGTGGGTCCATGCAGGGGCCACAAAGATGTATAGTGACTTGCGGGAGATATATTAGTAGAGTGGTATAAACAAAGATATTGCATAGTTATGGCTAAGTGCCCTGCATGTCAGTAGGTTAAGATAGAGCATCAGAAGCCTAGTGGGTCCATGCAGGAGTTCAGTATTCCTACTTGGAAGTGGGAAGAAGTGAACATGGACTTTGTGATGGGTTTGCCTCGTACTCGTCACCGACATGATTCAGTCTGGGTCATTGTAAATAGAATGACCAAGTAAACTTATTTCCTTCCAGTTAATACCTCTTATTCAGTCGAGGATTACCCCAAACTCTATATCAGAGAGTTGGTCAGATTGCATGGTGTTCCATTATCTATTTTCTCAGACAAAGATACCTAGTTCACCTCTCACTTCTGGAAAGCCTTCAAAAAGGGTCTTGGTACCCAAGTTCATCTCAGTACAACCTTCCACCCACAGACAGATGGTCATACAGAAATGACCATTCAAACATTAAAAGATATGCTAAGGGCATGTGCAATTGATTTCAAGGGTAGTTGGGATGACCATTTTCCTTTAATTGAGTTTACATATAACAACATCTATCATTCCAGTATTTGGATGGCTCCATACGAAGCTCTCTATGGTAGGAGATTTAGATCTCCAATCGGTTGGTTCAAAGTTAGTAAGGTATCAGTTATATGGCTCGACTTAGTATTTGACGCTTTACAGAAGGTCCAGTTGATTAGAGAAAGACTCTGGCTTGCTCAGAGTAGATAGATGTCATATGTAGATGTGCACAAAAGGGATCTGAAGTTCGATATTAGTGATTATGTCTATTTAAAGATCTCTCCCTTGAATGGAGTGAAGAGATTCGGCAAAAAGGCGAAGCACAACCCCCAATATGTTGGTCCCTTCAAAATTCTTAGTTGTTTCGGCAAGGTATGTTATGAGCTTGAATTTCCTTCAAATCTAGGCTCAGTTCATCCAGTATTCCATGTCTCTTTGCTCAAGAAGTTCATAGGTGACCCAGCAGTTGTAGTCCCTATTCAGAGCATAGATGTTCAAAACAACCTCTCTTATGAAGAGATTCCAGTCGAAATTCTTAACTACCAGACTCATCGCCTGAGGAACAACGAAATCCCTATAGTCAAAGTTCTTTAGTGGAATCAGTCCATTGGGGGAGCTTCTTGAGAAAAAAAAGCAGACATCTAGACTAAGTATCCTCACCTCTTCTCTGCTAACCCAGATCTAACTTAATGTAACAGTTCTCCTTAAGCTTTTCAGTTTCATGTTTAGGTTTAAGTTACAAGCTTGGTATACATTTCATGTTTAGAATTCCATTATAAACTTAGTATTAAATACCAGTGCATATTCAGTCATTAATTTATGTATCAGTTCAGTTAAGTAATCATGTATCAGATATGCATTCTTATTGTGAGAAACTTAGTTACTCAGAACACTAAGTCATGCATTTGAGAATTAGTTACTCATGCATCAGATATGCATGTTCGGTATGATATATGTCCAGTTTATCAATCATGTTAGTCATGGATTTATATTTTAGTCATTCATGTTCATGATGTGCTTTAGTCTACCATTTCTCCCCTCTTAGTTAGTCTCATTCAAGGATGAATGTTTCCAAGGGGGAGATATTATAATGCCCCAAACTTTCTTTAAGTCAAATCTAGTCTCCAGAAGAGTTAGTGATGACTTCCTAAATGGTTAATATTTAAATTAGATAGAATTTTCCCAATTTTGACTTTTTATCATGTGGGAAATTGAGTTAGCTTTCCAATTATACCAGTTTTGTGAAAATCTGGTATCGGAGTAAGAAGATATGGATGTTTTATAAAAAGTAGTCAAAATTGCCCAGGTGCGATGATGAGGGTTGACGGACCATCGAGCTAGTGATGGACCATCGCCTTAACTATCACAGCGGAGGTAGTGAGACCATATTTTGCCAAAGAGCGATGGCTCAGGCCAATGGACCATCGAGTTATCGACGGACCATTGCCTAAGCTGTCATAGGAGAGGCAGTGAACCCCTATTCTGCCCAGGTGCGACGGTCAGTACCGATGGACCATCGACCCAATGATGCACTATCGTACCCACCATAGCTTATTTAATTTAGTTATTTTTAAAAAGGTTTTTTTGATTTTTTACCACCCTTTCTAATACCTAATAATATCAGACATAGACTGATAAGTTCATTATCTATCTACAACATCATATTAGGGTTTTCGCTCAAATATAATCCCCAAGAACAAGATCCAAACCCTTCTTCAAGAAACTAAGAGATTCCAAGTTCTTCAAGTCTAAGAACTTCAAGAAACTCACAACCCAGGTATGCCATGTGTTGATTCATGGGTCTCTTTCACCTGTGAAGCTTAAAAATCTCTTTTCAAAATCCAAGATTTGTGTATTGATGAATGTTCATGATTTAAATTGAATTGAAATTCATGTTCATGTTGTTGTGGGGTTTGGATTCATTTTTTAAATTACATATTCCAATGATTGACCCTAGTATATGATGATTTGCAAAATAATCATGATAATCCCTTAAATTTACACGTTGATTGATGTATCCACGATTATTAGATGTGTTGATGATTGTATAACCAAAGCATGCTCCCCATGTGTTTAATTAAATGCCTATGTGAAGGAAAAGTGCCATACTAGTATGATAATATGAAATTCCGATTCATGTATAAGTTTATGCATGTCCAGTGTTGATAAAATATCTTAGTCAATCAATTATGGATATATGTGTAGCCATTGTGGTGCTTGAAAACTTGTACTTCATGAAAGCTCCAACTTATTGTATTATGCATTATGATGTTGGTCATGTATTCAAGAAAGTCATGCTTTTTCAGTGTCTTTCCATCTGTCCTAGGGGTACTTGTACCCGAAAATTTAGCTGTGTGCCTAGAATTAGTGTCATGTTTTAAGATACTCTCAGCCAAGCCATGATCCATAGAATTTAGTCAGTCTCATGACTCAGGAAAACTCAGTAATATCATTAGTATTCCATCAGTTAATAGAACTCAGTTAACTCAGTCCAGTCCAGTTCAGTTAATTATGTCCTGTGTCTATTCAGATGGGAGTAGAAATTAGCACCGATTGAACCCAAGGATGGGAACCCACCTATTATATGAAGGTGTAGTTCTTAGAAGCAATCTTTGCATTCTAGAACTACGTAGCCAGCGTAGGTTGAGTCATCATAGCCTGTTATATGAGGGTAGATAAGGTGGCTTAACCTGCTATATGAGGGTTCCCACCATTCTTACTAGAGTTACCTATTATATGAGGGTTACTCACAATTGTCCTTAGCAATGGTGCGGTATTGACACCCTTTCAATTGGGGTTACAGATTGGACCCCCACCCAGCTATATTGCATTATTTGGGGCATGTTGGTTAGATCACTACTTCCCACAGTTTTAGTTACAAATCAGGGCTGTCAGATATAGTCATTAGTCTCAGTAATAGAACTCAGATAGTTCTTTATAATTTCAAGACTGTCAGATACAGTCAACTAAGAACAGAATGGAACTCAACTAGTTTCATCAGAAACTAGACTGTCAGATATAGTCACTCAGTATTAGTTATTTCAATTATACAATTATCAGCATCTCATTTTATCAGTGCTGAGATTTAGTAATCATGTTATAACAAACTCAGTTATAGTTATGCTATATTCATCCATGTATTCTCACGTCTATGTTATTCAGTCAGTTAGTATAGTTAATGCATGTGAGACCTTTGCATTTAGCCTACCTCACTTTTATACCAGTACATTCAATCATACTGACGCATTTGCGCTATGGTATTTTATACCATAGGTTTAGAAGCATGAGCTCCAGAGCATCAGTAGCATTTTAGTCTCAGCAGTCAGAGTTAGCAGTGAGTCCTCATCCTCCGAGGACATGATCATTACTTTATTATATCATTACTTAGTTTATTTGAGTAGTTGGAGTTAGTTGGGGACATGTCCCATCAACTTCTTATTCAGACAGTTCAGTTTTAGAGGCTTTTAGACTATAGTATGTTCAGACAGGTATTTCAGTTCATGTTTTGGTAGTGATATACCGTACTCTCAGATAGTATGTTTTATCCGTTTTGAACCTTGTGACATGTTCTAGTTTATTATTTCCATATTTTACATGATGTCATATAGTATAAAGGTACAAATATCAGTCATAGGTTAGTTTGTGGTCTTTCAAGGTCATGAGCATCGAGTAGCATTCCCGGTACTAGATTTGGGGCGTTACACTCTAACTGTCAAAAAATTGGAAATAACAAAGACAAAATAAAATATTGACAGTATCCCTCATATGATGATGACTCACTAAAATGCAACTACTAATACGGTAAGAGATCATACTAGGTACGATTTTCATGCTAAGCGTCATAACATATATTATTAATCAATATGGTACAAAGAAAGTATGCGATTAGTTCATTGAATGTTCTAAGTATTTGAGATAGGAAATTACTGATATAAGATGACCATTGCAAACGTGACAAAATAACTAATGCAAGACCAAGTAATGAACATGTGCTGTATAATGCACTGAATAATTGGATACAAGGTCATATAAGAATCTAGATTTGAACTATAAATTTGTTGACTAGAATATAGGAGCTACTAATAACTGACATACCCTTATTTGAGTTAACTAGGGTCCAACCTGTAACCCCATCTAGAAGAGTGTTTATTACTTTGCCTAGGGTACAAATACTGATTAACATGTATGATGAGTAATGATTTTACCACTCATTCTCACTAAACATTTGTGCACATTACCTTGTTTTTAATGAGTGAATGAAACATAGTAGTGATTAATTGAACTAATATCCACTCTTGGAAGGCATAGAGTTGAGGATGTCAAAAGATGTAGATTGGAACTGAAGATGATCAAAAGGGAGGAAGAAAAGTACAACTGAAGACTTGGAGAAGAAAGGTATTAGCTATCGTGGTCGCGGTCTACTGACCACGATCGTGACAGTTAAGAAAACATCATTTAACCATAATCGCAAAATTTAACTGCGATCACTTGACCGCTATCACAGCCAGACCTATGACTTAGATGAAGAGATCAGCCCAGGGAAAAATTGGAAATGCACTTGGCTGATCCCAATTTTGACAAAAAGATTTAAAACCTAACATCATGGATCATATTCCATCTTCTCAAATTTTTAGGTTTAGCTCTTGAGTTCATAGCCTCTATTTTTTGGAGAAGAAAATATTGTAAAATTTTTTTGTGAAGAATACATTGGAGACTTTCTAAGTGGAAGATGAGCACACTTCAATAATTGATTTGTGCGAGGGCCAAGTTTGAAGTAATATTCACTTAAGCTCCAATAAATCACTGTAATGGAGATTATGCGTTTATCTATGTTTAATTATCTTATGTGTAGCTAGATCTCCCTCTTGGGGTTATGTATAAATAGGGGCTAACAGTGTGTATGGTTTGTTATTGTTAGCTTCTATTTGGTAGTTAATCTTAATGGGTTTTATCATTACTATCCTAACTTGGTTGGGATTTATGGGTGAAAGATCTAAATACTGTAATGCCCTGAGTTTGCACCCCGAACGTCACACGGTGCTCATAATCCCTAAGGACTACAAGCTAATCCATGACATGCACCTGCTGCAATAACTGAGTAATAGTATTGTAATAATGTAGAAATTAGGTTGGAACTACCATAAGGTTCATAATCAAAATCAAATAATGGTAAATAAATACTGAAAGCTGAGCATTTGTCTGAGATAATCTAGTCTAAAAAGCCTCTAACTGTCTGAACATAGAGTTGATAGGACAAGTCCCTACCTAACTTCGACTATTGAAAAATAAATTAAGATACTGAAAAAATGACTGTCTTCAAACTATGAGGATTTACCACTAAACCTACTGCTAATAATCAGGGTTGCTAAGTACGGTTAGGAGCCTGTGCATTTAGACCTATGATATAAGACATCATCACGTAAAAGAAAGGTTTGCGTCAGTACTTTGAATGTACTGATATTCTAAGTGAGGTAAGGCTAAATGCATTGGTTCATATGCATGAACAATACTGGTTGAGTAACATGAATATAATTGAATAAGAGTACATGTAGATATGAAACTACTGTAAATACTGATTAGGCAATACTATGCACATAACCACTTTTACTGTAATTGAGATCATATTAACACTGGATACTGAGTTCTGATAATTGAATGACTGATATCTAAGTTCATTGATAACTATATTACTGTTAGCTGGGTGACTATTTCTGATAGTTTTGATGCTATAGAACTGAATTGAGTTCTATACTAAGCTGGGTGAGTATTTCTGATAGTCCTGGTGCTATAGAACCGAACTGAGTTCTATACTGAAACTAAAATTGAAACTATGGAAGGTAATTATCTAACTGACATTCCCGTCTCTGAACTAATTAGGGTCCAACGTGTAACCCCAATTAGAAGGGTGTCAGTACCGTGCCATGGGTAAAGACAAATTGCTGAGTCACCCTCATTTGTCAGGTTCTCTGAATGAGAATAGTGGTACCCTCAACTGGTAGGTAAGACACCTTATCAACCCTCAACTATCAGGTTTATGTATCAGCCTACGCTGGCTATGTAGTTCTGGAATGCAAGGACTGCTTCTAAGGATTATACCCTCTACAGGCAGGTGAGTCCCCATCCTTGGGTTTACTCGGTGCTGAATGCTACTCCCAACTGAATATATACTGAACTGATTGCTAAACTGTCCTAGGCTAGACTGTACTATTACTGATCATTCTAACTGACTGTGATGGACTGAGTTCACTGAGTTTTGTTAACTAACTGAATACACTGAGTTCGGTAACTGACTGAGTACTACTATATGTAACATCACTGACTATTCTGTAGCTATTGAAATTCTAAGTAAACAACTAGATTGTCCGGTATTAGATACCCCCATAACTCGATAGCATGAAAAGTAAATCATAGCATGATCTTGAAAAGCATAACAAGGTCCACTTGTTCATAGTTCATTCACAGAGACATTTTATCAAACACTTGTAGGGCATAAACTTTTACGTATGCTAGAATGTCATGATTTCATGATTTAATTCACATGGACATTCCATCAAACACACGAGGAGCATAACTTAATGTATATAATCATGGAAAACATGTAAACATTGTAACTACAACACCCAAACTTGCTAATTCAAGGATTATAACATGGGAATTACACAATTAAATAGGCATACTATTTCAATTTCATGAAATCCATAATTTATCATGAATTGAAACTCAATTAATGTCTTGAACATGAATACAATCCAATTTCAATTATGTAAATCATGAATCAATAATCTTGTAGTTATAAAAATGAATTCTTGGACTCTATGGGTGAAAGGAACCATAGATGAACACCTAACATACCTTGATTATTAATTTTTTGAAAATTGGGGGGAGTTCTTGAGGCTTGATTCTTGAACTTGATGAATCTAGGGCTTGTTCTTAAGAGCATTTTGTGAAAAGGATGAGAAATTCTTCTATTTAGGGCTTTAATTTTGCATTATGGAGCTACTGAGTGAAGGGAAAATGACCCATTTGCCCTTAAAAACACGGAACAAAACTGCAGAATTTACTCGGATCGAACTGGCTAGGGTGCTGCGGACTCTAGAGCACCGCTCTAGGAAGGGCGCCGTGTTCTACAATGCGGGCTCCCCCCAGCATCGGACTAGGCAGGGCGCTGTGGTCTAATCGCCCTGAGCAACTATTTTGGAGTTTCAAACACGCCCATACGCTTGTCCAAAAATTTTGAAACTCATCCGAGATGTACTATTGACTTACCCAATCATGAATCCATTTAAAAAATAACTTTCTAAGGTTGCGAAGGTCATAAATAAATTCCTCTAAGTTTGAGGGCTTTAGAAATGACTAAGTCCTAACACTTTGCTGAAAATTCTCTATGTTTGGGGCCTCTTTTGGCATACTTTAAAGGACTCCAACAATTAGGATTCTGTGGGGTCTTACCAATACCCACATAGGTTTAATTAGTGAAAACTCCAAATTATAGAAATCTCAAGGACATTTTCGAAAGAAGGGTTTTGGGTGAACTTTAGGAATCCATATCATCCTCAAAAGAAGTATGTGGAGACCAATGCAATGATAGATATTTGTGTGTGTATTTTGCTAAATTTTCACTATTTTAGACATAAAGGTGAATGTGACGTTGACAATACCATGGGTATCATCCTAGAAATAGGGATGCCTAGATTGAGGTTGTGGTTATCAATTGTTGAACACACCTATTAGATGTTCGAAAGAACCAATGGGTGAAAGTTTTGTGTTTTGTTGAAAGACTAGTATCAAAATCTATAACCAAACCTACCCATATTTGACTTACTAAATTGATGTTGACTGTTAACACCCACATATCACTCCCTTAGTAGTACATAATCCTAAGATCCGTGCATACCTATTAAAACTCTAATTATTTTAACCATAAATTTATACTAAAATAAACCAAAAAAGAAACATTAGCGTAGATAGCTATCTCCACCATTTTTATCTTTTTGTACCATTAGCTTGAATTTAACTTGTATCTATTTTTTCTAATTTACTTGATTTCCACTCACATTGTTCCTTGTAGATTCGACCCCAACTCCAAAGTTGGGTAAATATATTGACGATGACCGCCTTGTACTTTAATTGACATGTAAGTTGAGCATTATCAAAAAATTGCACCGTTGTCGGGGAATAATTTTCTGTATTAAGTTAATTTGAAATTTTAGTTACTTGTTTGAATTAAAGCTTGCATATATTTGTTTGTGATTTTTCTTTGTAAGTAGTTTATTTTTATATTATTTTTATTTTTCTCTATGGCATTTCCTAACAAATATGATATTGGTAGTAGGGAATCCTTTCGTGATGACCCATGTCTAATCTATGATAGACCAAACTTTAGGAGAGATTGTAACTATACTCCTTAAAAGAGCTGGACCCACCGTCTAAATCCTATAAGGAGTATAGGTGCCTATTATGTAGTGGTCGAGATGGATATTGGGATGATTGTCCAAATGCCCTGTCCCCCTATTATTCTAAATGAATTGCTAGTTCTTCTTATGAGATTGATAGGTCTTATGATGAGAAGAAGCAGAAGAAACAAATCGGACTCATTGGTCTTTGAGCAATGATTCAAACCATTTTAGATCGAGTAACTATAACCATGAACAATGCGCAAGAATTGCATCAATCCTATGGGGTGTTTGAAAGGGAAAATGTCGAGCCAAAGGAATAAGGCAAGGATATAATGCTTGCAAACCTCATAACCATGCCTATATCCCTTGAGGAGGTTTGTTAAAAAGATAAAACAAGCTATGATGATGGGATTGGTAGCAAAGACTCCTCTTGGATTTCCCAACCATTCGAATTATACGATGAAGTAGAAGCCAAAATAATAGAAATGGTACTAGATTCAAAAGAAGAATCTATGAAAACTTCTCATGATGACTCTAGTTCATTTTGGGGTGAAAATGCTTTGGAGGAGGCTAACTCAAAATTAGGATTTGGACCTCATTCAAACCACTTTTCAACATTATGCTTAGAGAATGTGATGAGGATCCATCTTTCTAAACAAATGGTGAATGTTTGGGAGACGGAGTCCGACTCACATATTTTGGAGTTTGACAATCCAAAGGAGCACTTGGAACCCCATCCATCAATGTCCAAGAGGTTCAACTTCCAAAGTACAAGGAATGGCCTATTGATGTGCTTACTTTTACCAAAGGATCCAAACCAAAAGTTCAACGTAAAGTTGGGTAAAAGGTTCAAATTTTCAAAATGGCGAGATTGAAGCTTGCGTTCCATTTCATTACCTCTTCCAAACCTCATCTTGGAAGATCTAAATCTTTAGTCCCTTTACCGCTCCATACATATTGAATGAAATTTAGGATAAAGATTCAAATATTCTTAGTGGAAGCATAAAAAGAGTGATGAGGGTGTCGTACTACGATGTTAAACTAAGTACTCAATGGGAGGCATCCCATCATGCCACAAAAAGTGGAACATATCCTTTAGATTTATGCATGTTAGAGTAGATTTCATTTTGGTCTTGTTTTGTTGCATGCATAATCCATGAAATATTGATGGTAAGATGCATTTTGATTAAATTTAAAAAAGGAACATGTGAAATTAGCAATTTGGATTGAATAGGAAGTGCAGGGGACCCAATAGTTTGGTCTTAATTACTGCGACCACGGTCCGTGCCACCACGATTGCAGAGGCCGCATATCCACAATCTCGAAACTACGACCGCAATTGCAGTCATATTAGTTTAAGTGACCATACAAATTCCATTTCTTCCTACACTTCTCTCTTAAATTTCTCTCAAAATTCTCTCAAATTTGTGGCTTTGGATTGCATATCCAAGTGTCAGTTCATTCCAATAAGCATATAACTTGGTAAGTTGTCTAAATCTCCCCGGTTTTGATATAATTGCATGCTTTGAAATCATAATGTATAAAAAAAGCATACAAAAATGTTTTCATTACCAAATTCATGCTTAGTTGTTATTGTGCTGTGGTTAGCTGTTGTAGTTAGTGCACACATACTATTGGGGAAGCCTTGAGTACCCAAAATTAAGCCTTAAACCCCTTAAATTGAAATGTACGCCATGTGTGCGATTAAATGCCCCTAGAATCCATTGTTCAATTTATGTAAGTTTTGGGATGTGATCACACACTCTAGGCTTGAAATTCTCTGCTTATAATCTTTTTGTGCCTAGTTGAAATGTGGGATTGGGGTTAAAATTTCATTTTAAATACCATTTTAAAACTGTCCAACATGGTCTCAGGTACCGCGATGGCGGCCCTGATTACTGCGATCGCGGTCAACACTACGCGATCACCATACCTGAGGGAAGATTTTGGTAGTCTTCAAAACTTCTGCCCATCCTCTGCTCCCCCAAAAACCTTACATAACATACCACAATAGTTTACTTATTTGCTATAGTATGTTTTTAGTGTGATAATACTAATAGTGGTCTGAGTTACATTACTTACAGGTTCTTAGCCTCAAAGATGGGAGATTTCGATGACACTAGATTCATGGCTGTGCAATTCTAGTACCTCTACTATATGGATTTCCATAGGAATAAGCTAATACCTAAAATGGGTATTATCTTAGACAAGGTGGAGGAGAAGATCCGAGAATTCCATGCCAGACTCACTGCGACCTGGTGAGTGTGCTGTGCCTCAGAACCCTGCTATGCTAATGAGCAGTGTGTACATTATTTCTATGCAAACGTCAGTGTAGTTTCTCTGACAAACCAGTAATGAAAATTCAGGGAAAGCAAGTAAACTTCAGAGCGGAGTAGATTAATACGGTGTATGGTCTCCTAGATACTGACATGGGCCAGTTCCAGGAAAGAGCATGTAAGGTAGGGACCTGGCTGGCAAATATTTTATGTCTTGGAAAAGCAGATCCCTCGTCCATCACCAAGAGATATATTTTGATGAAAGACTTCACAGAAGAAGCCAGGCTATGGCTAAACATCTTATGTAGCCGAGTATCTTCATGCACCCATATGACCATTGTTACCAATTTGCAAGCTTGAATGGTGGCTTGCATCCTATCTGGCATCCTTCTTAATATGGGTGAGATTGTGATCTCCAAGTGGTGATATATCAAGAACCATGGAGGTACTCTTCTTCTCTTGCCTTCTCTTATCACTGACTTATGTAGGAGGGCAGAAGTGGAGGAATATATTGCAGACACTTAGTTATATCTAGGATCCCTCATCTTCAAACTCAAATGCAGAGGTGAGGGTGGACTAGGTCAGAGTAAGAATAGAAAGATAGACACGAGAAAATTAGTCCAAGAGGACACAGACACTTGCAGAACCTCATCATCTACTACTTTCGATAACATCTCTGTTCAGATGTAGGGGTGAGAGAACTATTTTCCCAACTACCCCAGGGACCAGGAGAGCCCTCCACTTCTCTTTATTCATATAAAATAAGATTATGAGAAGTACATGGTAGAGAATCAAAAATAGGGTGCCACTGTAGCCAGTCTGGAGAGATCCTATTCAGCCTTAGCCACCTCTCATAGGGACCTCAAGGATTCGTATGATAAGACGGTGAAAAGAGAGATAGGTTTTTCTACAAGTTGTGGAAAGTGTTGGAGGGCATCTTTAAGGTGCCTAACCATCCAATACCTTTACAAATTTTGAATAGTGAGGATGTGTTCCCTACAAGTGGTTAGCTGATGATGCTGAGTCAGCAGAAGAAGATAGATCTTGATACATATTCAGGGAGCCTTTTTTACTCTTACTTACCTGCACCTACAGTGTGGACACTGCATTCTCTTAGTTTGGGGTACCCCCCAATATTTATGTTAGTGATTGTTTTGGGATGATGCTTTGGATATTGTTTTATTTTTTTTGAAATGCAATATTTTGGGCACTTGTTTGGTGCCCACTTTTTATGGATTATCATGTTTTTATTCTAGTTTTAGTTTTTCACTTTTTACTTTAGCTTTTATTTTGATTTTGATGATACATGACAATTTTTTCCCTTTAATGGATTGAGTGATGACATTCTTAAGGTTAAGGCGTCATGTTTGGGTTTTGAGGCATAGGTGCAGGGGAAGTCTGAGTACCTGTGGTTTTGTATGTTGTAAAGTTGGTGTCACTTTGTATACCATTGGTGAAGTCTGAGTATCCATATAGGTAGTTTGCCTATTTTGAGCCTAAATGTGAGACTAAGGCTTTGATTGTAGACATAGTTTAGCAAATTGTGTGAGAGGCTAATGGAAAATGAACAACCCCCTCCAGCCAAAATTTTGAAAAATCAAGGGCATAGATATGAGCAATGTTGTAACTCTTTTTGTGGCTTCATAAATTTTTACTTATGAATAGAAATAGATACTCTCATTTTGTCTCTCGTGGGAGGGACATTTGACACCCCTTGGAGAATTTGGCATGCCATGTGTGGTAAGATTTTGGTATTCATCTCTTATACACTTCTGTTATCTAGAACTTGCCTCGTTAGTCTTTCAAAACTAATTTTGACTGTATGTGGTTGGAGAAATGATCTTTTGCCACCTTTGTGATTTTGGAACCCACTTTAGCCTAAAAAGCCTACCCATCTATATTTATAATCCCTAGTACCCACTTTGTGCCTTTGAACCTTTCTTTGGCAAACTCATTACAAACCGTGATCCATTCATTTTATCCCTATTTTGAACTAAACCCTCATTGAACTTGAAAATGTAACTTGAGGCAAAATGCCTAAGTTGGGGGTGGTTAAGGTTGATGGAAAAAAATGTGAGGCCACAAAATTATTTGTGAAATACTAAGTGAGCCTAAGTGTTGAAAATAAAAGAATTGAAAAACAAACCATCCAACAAAAGAAATGAGTTGCATGAAAGTTGCAAGAACAAGAAATAAAAGAAAAGTGGTGAACACAAGAAGCAAAATATTGGCGTAAGAAAAGGAAGAAAGTGAAGAAGAATGGACCTTAGTCATAAAGGAGGATTGAAAAAGTGTGATGTAGCCATGCTATTCCGAAATGATATCCTACCCTAACCCGAACCTATGTTTCAAGCTTAGAAAGTCCTTTGAGATCTCCAACCATGTATTTTGTTTATTGTGAAGATTGAAAATAGGGGCAAGCTTATGGTATGAAACTTGTTGCATAGTGATTTCATTTGAATGACAGAGAATTCTTGCACTTAAAACACATTGTTGCATTTTTGGTAGCTTTGTGTGTAGAATTTTCTTTCTTGTGAGGATTGGCATGCAAAATAAGTTGGGTGGGTGATTTTTTCACCTTCTGAAGAATGAGGAAAATGGAGTATAGCTAAGTTGTGGTCAAGAGGAATTGACCTCTAGAGTATTGGTTGTTGTTACTTTGTTGCACTTTAAAGTCCTACGTATCATTAAATGTTACATCTTATGATAAAGGGGTGTATTTGAAATCACCTTAGCCCATATACAATGAGCTATTTGTGGTTGCTACTAAAGTTGAAGTCATGGTGAACTTCAAGGTATAAAGTTTGGCATCGAGAACTGTTGTCTCATGGTAAGAGGTAGAGTTGCTGAAGACAAGCAAATACTTTAAGTTGAGGGAGTTGATGAGTGATGATTTTACCACACATTCTCACTAAAAATTTATGCACATTACCTAGCTTTAAATGAATGATTGAGACATATTGGTGATAAAATGTACTAATATCCACTCTTTGCAGGCATAGAGTTGAGGAGATCAAAAGATGTGGATTGGAGCTGAAAATAATCAAAAAGGAGCATAAAAAGTATAGCTGAAGACTTAGAGTAAAAAAGCCTCAGGTACCACAGTCGTGATCTACTGACCGCGATTGCGACAGTTAAGTAAAATTCATTCAACTGTGATCACGAAAGTTAACCGTAGTCCCGTGATCGTGGTCGCAGCTAAACCGGCACGATCGCGACTTAGCAGAATAGATCAGCCCAAGGGAAAAACTGGAAATACACATGGCTAACGATAATTTTGATAAAAAGATTCAAAACCTAGCATCATGGATCATATTACATCTTCCCAAATTTTTAGGTTTAACTTTTGAGTTGATAGCCTCCAATTTATGGAGGGTAAAATATCATATAATTTTTGGGTGAAGAATACATTGGAGACTTTCTAAGTGGAAGATTAGCTCGCTTCCATTGTTGATTTGTGGGAGTGCAAAGTTTGAAGTAACATTCACTTAAGCTCCAATAAATTACTTCAATCGAGATTATGGGTATAGCTATGCTTATTTATTTTATCTGTAGCTAGATCTCCCTCTTGGGGTTATGCATGAATAGGGGATAATAGTGTTTATGGTTTGTTATTGTTAGTTTCTATTTGGTAGTTCATGTTAATGGGTTTTAGCATTGCTATGCTAAATTTGTTAGGATTTGTGGGTGAAAGCCCCAAATACCTACATGTGTTTTATGAGTGAAAGATTCACATTCTAGAAGGCTCAAGGACATCTTCGAAAGAAGGGTTTTGGGTGAACTTTAGGAATCCACATCATCCTCGAAAGAGGGATGTGGAGACCAATGCAGTGATAAATAATTATATGTGTAGTTTGCTAAATTTTCACTATCTTGGACATAAGGGTGAATGTGAGGTTGACTATACTATGGGTATCATCCTATAAATAGAGATGCCTAGATTGAGGTTGTGGTTATCAATTGCTGAACAAACCTAATAGGTATTTGAAAGAATTAATGGGTGAAAGTTTGGTGATTTGTTGAAAGACTAGCATCAAAATCTATAACCAAACCTACCCATATTTGACTTACTTAATTGATGTTGACTGCTAACACCCACATATCACTCCCTTAGTAGTGCATAATCCCAAGATCCGTGCATACTTGTTAAAACTCTAATTATTTATGGCCCCAAATTTATACTAAAAAACCCAAAAAGAAATATTATTGTAGATACCTATCTCCCCCATTTTTATCTTTTCGAACAATTGGATTAAATTTAATTTGTATCTATTATTTCAAATTAACTTGATTTACACTCAATTTGTTCCTCGTGGATTCAACCTCGACTCCAAAGTTGGGTAAATATATTGGCAACGACCGCTTTGCACTTTAATTGAAGTGTAAGTTGAGCGTTATCATTGTATCAACTAAATTAATGTCCAAACGGACTAAGGTGTCAAGCCTAGTTTTATGGTGAACCTTTAGAACCTACCGAACTCCACAATTCTAGGACTTAGGGACTTCTACTAAAGGTCTCTTCCTAATAGGCGGATAATATTTCATCCCTGCGTCCACTCGGTGCTCAGTACTACTATCCCAGATGAATAACACTAATAACTGCAATGCTCATGCAAATAATAATCTGAAGAATAAGAATAAATACATTATACAAAAGCATTCAAAACATGTAACTAGGGGATAGAGTGACCAAAAGTATATGCATGAAATCCTAGGTCATCGATTGTTGTTAACCCACCATCTCCGAAGAATGCAACTATTATGTCAGTTTCAAAAATTGAATGAATTGAATAGATCCAACAATCATGAATTTTTATAGTATATCTTGGGGTTTTGATCATGGTCATGTAAGAATTCCGAAATTCATGATAAAATAAGGATTATAACACAGTGACACCAAGGGACAGAGATATCAGAAAATTTGCCTATATCCGTAATCCCTAAACTGTAAAGAAGAAACTGAACTAAAGAATGAGGTTAACTTTGGGACTCAATGGGTAACAAGATTCCCATTGATAAAATCCCACATACCTGGAGATGGATGCCATAAAGAACTCTTTGAAATTGGTAGCCTGAAGAAGAAAAGTCCTAGCTCTGCCTTTGGGAATGATATTTCCCTTTTTCTCTATTTGAAGCTAAGTATTGAATATTTTCGCTAAGTAAAGAGGGTTTAGGGTAATATAGCCCAACTAAAAATCCTTTAAAAACTCAATATTATGTCTTTGTGATGTTAAAAGGGTAGGAAAAGACTTATATTCCCCTCTTAAAATTCAAAATTGGAAATTGTTGGAAGGACATATGGAACCATCCCATGATTGTGGGACCAATCTATGATCATGGGTTGCACTTATGATTGGGATATGGATGAGATCTCTCTGAACGTGATTAGTCAAGCCTTGATACATTTATCGTATCTACCTATGGTCATACCTTAGTTTGTAGGTTTGAAGGTTAAATCAGGACTTTATTTTGGAATCACTATCGTACCTAGGATCATAGTTTTAAAGCATGATGATGAGTTTGTATCGTGGTATCCAGGTACACTTTTGAACCTTTAGATATTGGGGTTGTCTCAATCAAACGATACTATTATATGATCGTACAATGTAACCACAGTCGTGGTATGGCATGTGATATCTCACTGTACTAGTGCTTTACTAAAAAAGCCATACCCTTTCACCCTGATATTGGATTGAGTCAAAATTAGATGTGTTGGAAATATAATTCAAATATATGTCATTTGGTAGGTATAGAGATCAAAGATGCTTTAGAATCTCAAATTTATGATCATTTGAAACGGATCATTTCTTGAGGACTCGATTGATATGGGAGGTTTAGGGTTTGGTTAAGAGCTAAGAGGTTCTTGTGGCCTTGCTACATGACCAAATTCCTTCTCATATGGTTAAATGTTTATATCCAGTCCTACATTTACTTGAAGAATGGTTATAGCATTGGCTTTAAGTTTCTGGTGTGTTATAGGTTCTTGATTTGAAGGAACCACTCCAAGATCTTTTAGAAAATTTCCAAGACAGTCAACCACTTTAATTTCCTCAAAGGAAGATTTATAATCTTCATCCATGGTGGAATAAAAAATACACGATTCCTTGATTCTAGTGAAAACTATGGATTTTCCTGCTAGAGTAAACTCATATCCTAAGGTAAATATTTTAAATCTTTACTTGGATGGAAGTCTAAATATATATACCTATTAGGTATAAGATCACTAGAGTGGAAAACAAGCATATAATCCCTAGTCCTTTTAAGGTACTTGATTATATGCTTAACCCCAATCCAATCTTCTTGCCTAGTGTTAGAATAAAATATGCTAAAAATGCCTACAACAAAGCAAATATTAGGTCTGGTACACGACATAATATACAAGAGATTCCCTACGAAAAAAGTATATGGGACCGCCTTCATTCTCTCTATCTCATCAGATGTTTTGGGTCACTTGTCCTTTGATAGAGTAATTCAATGTTTAAAAGAAAGGAATACCTTTATGGAATTTTGAATGCTATAGTCCTGAAATCCTGAAGAACTATCTGAGTTCTTTTACTGAGACTGATACTGAAACTGTGGGAAGTAGTTATCTAATTGACATACCCCAAATACGCTATAATAGCTAAGATGGGGTCCAATCTCTGCCCTGATTGGAAAGGTGTCAATACCACGCCACTGGTAAGGACAAGCTATGAGTAACCCTCATCTAGCAGGTACTCTAATGAGAACGGTGGAAACCCACATCTGACAGGTTAAGCCACCTCATCTACCCTCATTTGACAGGTATTGATGTCTCAACCTATGCTGGCTACATAGTTCTGGGACAGAAGGACTGCTTCTAAGAATCACACCCTCTACTAGCAGGTGAGTTCCCATCCTTAGGTTCGTTCGTTGCTGAATCCTACTCCCAACTGAATGAGACTGAACTAATTCTACTAAACTGATTTCCTAGTTCATACTAAAATTAACTGAATTGTTATTGATAGTTCTACTTAACTAAACTGAACATGAACTAAGTTTATTGAGTTTCGATGACTAGCGGAACACTACTGAATTTTTTTAATTGACTAAATACAACTGAGTTCTGTTAGCTGACTGAGTTTATTGATGTGTGAATTGAATATTGAAATAAACTGTACTGATACTAATATTTATTGAATTCCATAGACTAACGAAATATTACTGAGATTACGTAGATTATTGAGTACTGAGTAAAACTGAATTGATACTGCCTTTCATGAGTTTTCTTGAGTCACGAGACTGACAGAAGTCTACTAAACATGGCTTGACTGAGAGTATCGTGAAAACATGACATGGCTATAGGCACCCAACTATATTTTTTGGGGACAAGTATCCCCAGGACTCGATGGAAGAAAACTGACACATCATGAAAATTCATGATCATAGGACTAAAGTCCGCAATTCATAATACCATAAGTTGGGGATTTCATGAAAGCACTTGATAATAATAATCTTGTACATGAATAGGAATGTCTCCTAACATATCATAATTTCACAATTTTAATTTCACTTGCATGACATAAACTTGTATACATGCTAACATAATGTAGTTTCATTACTTAACTTTCATGAACCATTTGTCAAACACTTGAAAGACATAACATCAACATGGAAATCATTTAGATCGTGTAGTATTAACATAAATTCATTAGTTAGATCTCCGATGGATCACAAGTCACAATTCATTCACTTGAACATTTTCACAAACATATGAAAGACATGATTTTATACTTAGGCATATATAACATGCTCCCAATTCATGGCCATAACCACCAATTCACATTTCAAGGTTTTCAACATATGATGGTCATGATTCAACACACATGGAAAACATTGATATTTCATTCATCAATTAACATATATCAATATTTGGGTATAACATCCAACTTGCAAATCCCAAGAAATCAACATAAATCTCATATGAATAATACCACAAATAAATTAGTTTTCATGATTCTTGAAATAACTCATGGAATTAAAACTCAATTTAACATCAACAACATGCTTATAAACATCCCAAAGCAAAATATTCATGATACATAACTTAAAACTTTATTCTTGAGCTCCATTAATGAAAATAATCCATGAATGAACACTATGCATACCTTAGATTGATTATCTGTGAAAGTTAACGGTGAAATTGGCTTGAATCTGAAACCCCCAATTGAACCCTTACTTGTTATTGATAATTTTTGAGAGAATTTGAGAAAAAGGTAGTATATTCTGCTCTAAATTAGGTTTAATACCGTGTTTGAGCATATATATAGAATGGAAAAAAGACCAAAATACCCCTGGAGAAAGAGAGAAAGACACAGCTGTCCTATGTTGTTTTCGGGCTGATAGGCTGAAGTAAATTGATCATAATTCTTTGCTCCGATGTTTAAATTGGATGAAACTAATTGCATTGGAAAGAGGACTCAAGGATATTTTCATCAATATATAGCAGCTCTTACATTTCAAAATATTCAAGAAGTTACGATTGTTTGAAGTTGACCCTGAAATGCTGAAAATTTCTGGAGCATGCTATAGAGCATGCGACGCATTCAAATAGCATGGTGCTTCTATTTTGAAATCCAAACATGCCCTAAACGGATTTCAAAAGTTCTTAAACTCACTTGAGATGTACTCTTGACTTCCCCGATTACAACGCAACTTGAAAATCAAAAAATGGAGGTCAGGAAGGTCGTCAAATAAATCCCCGAAGTTCGGAGGTACAAGATGAAACTAAGTGTTTCTAACACTTAGAAAAATTCTTCTAAGTGTTGGATTTCCTTATCAAGCCTTAAGGAGCTGAATTTTACTTAGTATTTTTACGGGGTCTTAGAAGGTTGGACCCCAAGTTGCTCATTGGGGCATGTCAATTAGTTAATAGCTCCCACAGTCTCAGTCCAGTAATTAACCCAGTAATTTAGTTTCAGTTGCTTGACCATATATTATAGATATTAGAAATTCAATTATCAGATTTCACTATTTTAGTTTATCGATTATTTTTAGAACATATTTATGCTTGGTCATGTATTTGCAGTATTTACAAATTTCACATATCTTAAGTATTCATAGATTCCATGCGTTCTATTCAGTAATTCATGATATTTATTCAGTCAGTTATTACTCATGCATATGAAACCATGCATATCAACCTACTTATTTAGCATACCAGTACATTCAAAGTACTTATCATATACTCTTTTATTGCGCTGTGATGTATTGTAGGCATTACGATAATTTAGTCATTGAGCATTACCTACATACATCACAGATTCCGAATTAAAGCACACATATTTGCACAGACCTTAAACTAACCTACAGCTTGTTGGGTGGCATTGATTGTGGCTATAGGTTGTGTTGCTCCCAATTTCATGCTACTGAACTGAGTGTTGATCAAATTCTACAATGCAGAAACCTATGCAGATTTAGGCTGTAAATTGGTCCGCCTCCAAAACACTCACAATTCTTTTTGTGTCACTTCTTGAATCTAAATGTCACTCTAGATTTCTTTGTTCTATATGGTTCAATAATGTGTATATCTTATCATAAGTCAACTCCAGCGCTTGATAACCTGTGGTTGAATCTAGAAATATCTTTGTATTGTAATTAAGAGCTTCTGGAAAAGTATGAGCAAGTATGTCATTGGACTGTTGGTGGTGTGGAAAATCCCGAAGAAGAACCTTGAATCATTCCCAAGAATGATAGATGTTTTTATCAGGCTTCTGTTTGAAGATCGCTATCTCACTGTGAAGTCTCACAGTCTTGCTGATGGAAAAAATCTGATGAGGAACTTTCCAGCTAAGTCATCCCATGACGTAATTGAATTGGCCAGCTCCGTATTCAACCACTTTTTAAATTCCCCCAAAAGTGAATGGGGAACAGTGTCAGCTTCACATAATATGTCGTCACCCCAGTCAGAATGAATATATCAATAAGCTCAATAAAAGTCTACAAATGGACTTGTGGATCCTTGTGTGAAAGCCGTGCAAACTGTTCACTACTGATGAGAAGTTGCACCATGTTATGCTTTAACTAGAAATTCCCCCCAGCAACTAGTCATTGAATTAGGGAAGTCAGGTTCATCGGAAGTGGGATTGCAACTTCCCTAACTGTCCTGCAGGCTACTTGTTCTTAAGACATTGGAGCAGGAACTACTTGGTCTTCTTTTTTTTTTATGGAAATTGGAGATGGATTGCGTCTCTCCTTCATTGATAGAAGAGTTGTTAGAGTTTGGGGCTTGGTTCAGCCAAATCCCTATCCTTTTCCATCTTTCTAACCTTAAAACTTTTTTTCTGTAATCACAAAACAAAGATCAAGTGTAAAAATACCAAATAAATCTAAAAGTAAAACCAAAATAAAATGATGTCAAATAACAAGTCCCTAACAATGGCGCCAAAAACTTGACAACGTCCAAGCGCATATGCAAGTGTACGTGGTCCTATCAAGTAGTAAAGTGGCCTTCAAGAAGCCAAGTATCGATCCTACAGAGACTTGATTTTACAATGATTCTATTTTAATTTACAATTTAGATTCAATTGATGGAAACATAACCAAAAAGAGAGCTTGTAATTTTGTAGACTAGGAAAAGTAAACAATGCGTATATAAGCGTCTTTGAAACAATCAATAGGAGAAAACCCAGGGTTAAAGCACTTTTGACAATCACACTATGTTATTAAATTTCATTTGTTAACTTCATTATCTTGGTTGTAGATTCGCAGGGTCAATGGAAAGATCATGGTTTCCCAACCTCTTATCCTTTACCTAAGTTAAACCTTACAACTACATCGTTAATAGGTAATGTAATAGTTCAATTAGGTTCTTTAAACTATCATCCTATGTCTGAATCAAGTACAGTATCTAGGTACATCCTTTTCCTAGATACCAATTTGAATTTCTTATTTCATAAAGAAATACAAACCATATTTGTTCATCTCTATGTTCTATCCCCTATTCCCTCTCTCGAGTTCAAAATGTCGACAATTGATGTATTCTAAGGGTTGTGAATCCTCAAGATAGTTAAATCAAAGATTAACACACAACCAATAATGATAAGAAAAATTAATAAACTTAATTCTAAACAATAATTCTCATGTCTTTGGCTTTAACCCCAGAAAAGAGAGTTTAGCCATGCATTGTCATAATCGTAATTACAAAATAGTAATTAATGACTAAAACATGAATGAACTAAATAAAAAAAATAAAAAAATAATGAATAAGTTGGATCAGACCTTTGGTCTCCAAAATGTGTCCAAAGATGTGTAAAACCGTGATACAACATGTATTTATAGTATAGGAGTAAGCCCACTCGGTGTTGGACAAAAAATCTTCAACTATTGAGCCTAGGACTGGGTAGGGAACCGTACAGGGTAAATACCCTCTCTAGGTGAGGATTATCTCTAGTTAGAGTGCCGCTCTAGGCAAGGCTACGCCTCCAACTTGACCTAAGCCTCTGGAATTTGCTCTCCAAAATTTGGTTAAGTGTTGAGTCTCCCCTCTTGATCCCTTGTCTTGTGGAATCTTTCCCATGAATTCCAAGCCTTATTATCATCAAAATATCATCATATTCAGATACAAAAGCATCCTACATAATCACACCGTATGAAATAGGAGATAAACACAACACTACATCCATAACGACAAATAAAAACAAGAGCTAAGCTAAGCTAATTTGCATTGATCTTTCACTTATTGTTCCAGCTGTACACTTATTCAAATTGAACTTTTCTCACTCCCAAAAAGTTTTTCCACTCATAATAACCATTAAAACCATTTGTAACACCTTAAACACAATAGAATCTACCGGAATCAACCAGACAAACACCTAGTTCAAGTTAGTAACGCTAGTTTTTTTGGGTTGATCTCTAAATGATTATTTTAAGTGCAAACTTGTTTGGAACTCACTTTAAACATCATATACACATGATTTAACACTTTGATACACATTTATATCATATGAAACCATATATCTCATGAATCATCCTCAAAATAAAATTAAAAAAAGCTAGAATATGACACTAGAATGCATAAATACAACCAACATCATGTATCATATCATTGGTTCAAACGCTTAGTTTCCAGATCACACATGGAATTTCAAGATTATTAGCAATAGCAGTGGAAGTCCTCATATTTTGAGTACAAACTATATTTACTTTCATTCTTTTAGTTTGGTAGCTAGTTGGAGTTAGTTGGGGCCTGTCCCATCAACTCTTATTTAGTAAATTTAGAGGCATTCAGATTTTTCAAACAATTAGTCAATTCTCAAATTTTAGTTTTCATTATCAGATGTCTTTTTAGTATTATAAATTTTATCTTATAGACTTTATTAGATTTATCACTTAAAACCTTATAGCATTCCTCAGTTATATTCCACTTATAATCTTTTGTTATCAGTTTTACTCCATGCTCACTGCAAGTGCTAGATCATGGGTTAGCTTGTGGTCCCTCGGGACTGTAATCACTGTGTGGTGCCCAAAGTGTACTCTCGGGACATTACAAACTTGGTATCATATTCTAAAGTTTTAAAGTTTCCTAGTAAGTCTAAAATTCACGTCAAGTAGACTCTTGTGCATGGGTGTGAAGTGTGCCACACTTATGGGCAAGAGGCTATGAGGCATTTAGGAAAAATTTCCCTTTTTTCAGTATTTATGTCGTGCGATTGAGCATGAGATCAAGTTAAAATCTCTGTCTAATCTTCTCTTCCTTTTATTTATAGAACATACCTCCCAAAAAGGCTAACAGAAGAAGATATATAAACCAGCCAGCAGCTCCGCCTATTCAGAAAGATCCTATGAACAAACATGTTTCTCATATAGAGTTCAAAGCTGCATTCACTACTTTATACCACTATGTAGTTGATCAGAATGCCCAGCCAACAACTATTTTGGCCAATCTAGAGGCTAATACTACCGTAGCTAGGATTCAGGACTTTACCAGAATAAATCCTCCTCTGTTTTCAGAATCCAAATCTGAAAAAGATCTGTTGGAATTCTTAGACATGGAGCAGAAGGTAACAAATACTCTGGGGTGACTATTAGTAAGAGTGCTGAATTGGCTGCTTACTAGTTGCAGAATGTGGCTCATATATGGTTTAAGTAGTGAAAGTAGAAGATGCAGGGCCTATAAAATGGGAAGAGTTTGATATAGACTTCTTAGATAGATTCTTCCTATTGGAGATGAGGGAAGCCAATGTTTTAGAGTTTATTAACTTAAGGCAAGGAAATATGAGTGTGAAGAAGTATTACCTCAAGTTTACTCAGTTAGCTAGGTATGCTCCTCATGTAGTAGCTGATAGTAGGTCTAAGATGAGTAAGTTCATGTCTAGTGTATTTAACAGTGTAGGACTGCAATATTGATTAAGGAGATGGACTTGTCTAAGCTTATGGTCCATGCTCAATAGATTATAGAGAAGAAGACTAAGGAAAGAGAGAGAGAGGGAGAACAAGAGGTATAGAATGGGTAGCTTTACTTTTAATCACACAAGGTTAGAAGGTGGTAACCATCCTCAATTTTGTTAGAAATCTTTAGTCGCAGCCCCGTCTTGAGATAGTGATCCAATACCCAAGTTCAGAAATGACAACCGGGATAGGGCTTCAAGCTCTAAGTCCTAAGGTAGTGTTAACATTAGTCGTACAAATCCTCTTTGCCAGAAATATAGTAGAAACCATCTGGGTATTTGTAGAACTGGTAGTGATGTATGTTTAGGTGTGGAAAACCAGACCATAAAGTTAAGGATTGTTGAAAAAGTGGTCAGCAAGGTCAGTCCAACCGTCCCCCAGTTCCAGCTGGTCATTTGACCTAGCAAGATGCCATTTCCAGTGCTACCAGTGGTCAACATCCAAACTGGTTGTATGCATTTTAGTCCTGACAAGATCAAAAAAATTCTCTTGACATAGTTACTGGTATAGTACCAGTCTTTCATTTACATGTTTATGCTTTACTAAACCCTAGAGCTTCTCTTTCTTTTGTAACCCCTTATATAGACATCAACTTCAGAGTCAATTCTGAAATCTTGGTAGAGCCTTTTTTAGTGTCTACCCCAATAGGTGTCTTTTTTGTAGCCCGACAGGTATATAAGAACTGCCCAATTATAGTGTCACAGAAAATTACCTTAGTTGATCTAGTAGAGTTAGAGATGATGAATTTTGATGTCATTCTCGACGTGGATTAGATCCACTCATGCTTTGATTCAGTTGATTTTAGAAATAGAGTATTTCATTTTCAGTTTCCAAATAAACCATTCCTTGAATGGAGGGGTAGTACTATAGTTCTTAGGGGTCACCTTGTATCGTACCTTAGAGCGAGAAATATGATATCTAATGGGTGTATTTATTATCTTGTCTGAGTCAAAGACTCTAATTCTGAGACTCCAAATATTGAGTCAGTTTTAGTGTTTAGGGAGACTCCAGACATGTTCCCTGAAAGTTTTCCCGGAGTTCCTCCCAAAAGGAAAATTGACTTCAGAATAGACCTTCTTCAAGATACTCAGCCTATCTCTGTTCCACCATATAGAATGGCCCCAGCCAAACTCTTAGAGTTGAAAGACAGTTAAAAGATCTCCTAGATAAAGGATTTATCAGGCCCAACATCTCCCCATGGGGTACACTAGTTTTGTTCGTGCATAACAAAGATGATTCTCTTAGAATGTGTATTCATTACTGATAGTAGAACAAAGTCACAATAAAAAAAAATAACTACTTCCCAAAATTGATGACTTGTTTGACCAACTTTAGGGTGCTCGTTATTTTTCTAAGATAGACCTCAGATCCATCTATCATTAGCTCAGTTTTAGAGAATATGAAATTTTGAAAATAGCTTTCAGAATACGATATGGTCACTTTAAGTTTCTAGTCATGTCCTTTGGTCTTACAAATTCCCCAGCAACCTTCATAGACTTGATGAATAGGGTGTTCAAGAAGTATTTGGACATGTTCATCATAGTCTACATTGATGACATTCTTGTCTACTCCCATAACAAAAATGATCATGCAGACCACCTCAAAATATTACAGACTCTTAGAACCCATCAGTTGTTCGCTAAATTCAAGAAGTGTGAATTTTATCTAAGATCAGTAGGTTTCCTTGGCCATATTATTTTTGGTGATGGCATTAGAGTTGATCCTCAAAAGGCCGAAGCATGAAAAACTAGCCTAGACCTATCTCTTCGTCAGATATTAGAAGTTTCTTGGGTTTGGCTTGCTATTATTAACGGTTAGTTGAAGGATTTTCATATTTTGCATTCCCCATGTACAAATTGACTTAGAAGAAAGTTAACTTTCAGTGGTCAGATTCTTATGAGTAGAGTTTTTAGTAGTTGAAGACTCGACTCACCACAATCCTAGTTTTGACATAGCCCAGATGGTTCAAATGGGTTTGTTATGTACTGTGATACATCCAGAGTTGGTTTGAGGTATGTTTTGATGTAGAAGGGTAAGGTTGTGGGTTATGCCTCTAGAAGGCTTCAGCCCTATAAAAAGAATTATCCTACTCATGATCTTGAGTAAGCAACTATTGTTTTTTCCTTTAAGATTTGGAGTCACTATTTGTATGGGGTGCATATTGATTTGTTCATAGATCAAAAAAGCTTGCAGCATGTATTCTCGCAGAAAGATTTGAATTTACGTCAGAGGAGATAATTAGAATTGCTGAAAAATTATGATATGAGTGTTTTGTACCATCCGAGCAATGCCAATGTAGTGGTAGATTCCTTAAGTAGATTGTCCATGGGTAGTGTTGCTCATGTTGAGGGTGATAAGAAGAAGTTAGTTCAGGAAGTTCATCAGCTTGGAAGATTAGGTGTTCGATTGGTAGATTTAGATGAGGGTAGAGTTTGGGTTGAAAATAGTTTGGAATCTTCTTTGGTTGTCGAAGTTAAAGAAAAGCAGGATAAGGATCTTAGTTTGGTGAAGTTGAAGGAGTCAGTTAAAGATTAGAAAGTAGAGGTTTTTACCAAGGGAGAGATGGTGTGTTACATTGCCAGGCTAGACTGTGTGTGCTATGCGTTGATGAGTTGAGACAGTAAATTCTTGCATAAGCGCATGGTGTGCAATGCTCTATTAATCCAGGGGCCACAGAGATGTACTATGATGTACGACAAATATATTGGTGGAGTGGGATAAAGAGGGATATTGTAGAGTTTGTAGCTAAGTGCTCCACTTATCAGTATGTTAAGATTGAGCATCAGAAGCCAAGTGGTCCTATGCAGGAGTTCAGTATTCCCATTTGAAAGTGGGAGGTAGTGAACATGGATTTTGTGATAGGTTTGTCTCATACTCATTAGCAACATAATTCAATTTGGATCATTTTAAATAGGATGACCAAATCAGCCCATTTCTTGCTAGTCCATACTTCTAATTCATCTGAGGACTACACCAAGCTCTATATTACAAAGTTGGTTATGTTGCACAGTGTTCCATTGTCTATTATTTTAGACAGAGTTATTCAGTTCACCTCTCAGTTTTGGAAAGCTTTTTTGAAGGGTTTTGGTACCTAAGTTCACCTCAATACAGCCTTTCATTCTTAGAAAGATGGCCAGACAGAGAGGACCATTCAGACCCTTACAGATATTTTGAGAGCGTTTATAGTCGACTTTAAGGGCAGTAGGGATGACCATTTTATTTTGATTGAATTCACATATAATCACAACTATCATTCAACTATTCAGACAGTTCTGGTAAGATGTAGATCTCCGACTGGTTAGTTTGAGGTAGGTGAGGCTGCATGTAACACCCTGATTTTTTGAACTGGAGTGCTACACGGTACTTATGACCCCAAAGGACCACAAACTAACCCCTGACTGATATCTGTACCTGTATACTACAATATATGACATAATAATGTAAAAAACATGAATAATAGGCCATAAGGTTCAACTGCATAGAATATCTGACAAATCATAACATCCATATGGGGTAACTAATACCCAAAACAACTGAAATCTAAATCAAATCAAAGCTAAATCTAAAAGCATGTAAATACTGTCTGAATAAGGAGTTGATGGAACATGTTTTCAACTAACTCCGTCTAGCAAAATTGAACTGAAATAATAAATGAAATAAATAATATCTTCCTCGAATGGATAAGGACTCACTGCAACTCTACGAATGGAATGCTACTGCTGATCTGGAGCTCGTATCTGTCAACCTATGGTGTAATGTGAAACAAAGCACCATAGCGCAAATGCGTCAGTACAACTGGGAGTACTGAGTGTACGAGTGAGGTAGGCAAAATGAAGAATGGGTTTACAGGCATGAACGATGCGAACTGACTAACTGATATGAACGTAAGAGTGCAAACATACACACGTAGTAACTGAGATTATGATTACGTGATATCTAGATCTGGACACTAATGCATGATCTACTGATATCTAGCATGAAAAATACTGAAATTCTGAAGACATAGATGACTGTGTCTGACAGTCTTGAATCTAATATAACTATCTGTGTTCCTTTCTATAACTGAATTAACCGTATCTGACCTTCCTGATATACTGAAATCTGAAGAAATATCTGAGTTCTTTTACTAAGACTGAGACTGAAATTGTGGGATGTAGTTGTTTGATCGACATGATCCAATAACGCATATTGCTAAGTTGGGGTCCAATCTCTACCCCAACTGGAAAGGTATCAATACCGCACCACTGGTAAGGACAACTGTGAGTGACCCTTATCTAGCAGGTACTCAAAATGAAAATGGTGGGAACCCTAAACTAATGAATTAAGCCACCTCATCAAGCCTAATCTGATAGGTTAAGATGTCTCAACCTACCTAGCTACATAGTTCTGGAACACAAGGATGATTACCAAGAATCACACCCTAAACTAACAGGTGATCTCCTATCCTTGGGTTCACTCGGTGCTAACTTCTACTCCCATCTGAAGAGACTGAGCGTGATTTTGCTGACGGTACATGGACAGAGTAACTAACTTCTATTGACTGATGGAGTAGTGCTACTATTTGAGAATTAACTGAGATCATGAGATTTCTGAGGTTTCCTGAGTCACATGCCCGACTGAGTTCTATAGATCATGGCTTGATTGATATTATCATGATAACATGACATATCTCTAGGTAGACAAGTATATTTTTTGAGTACAAGTATCCCTAGGACTTAATTGAAGGAAAATGACGCACATGACAGAATTGATAGTAAGAGTAGAGTCCACAATTTACTATATCATGAGTAGGGGATTTCACACTAAGCATAGTTCTCAACATCTTATACATAGAAGGGAAATTCATACAATATGTATATACTGGCATAGCTTCAATATCATGGTCAATCCATATAAAAACAACAACACATATCACTCACGTAGAATTCATGGGAAATCATAAAACATAGAGCATGGACTTGTCATTTAAGCACTATTAAATTATGGGACATGAATTCTATCATCTAGGCATAATATCAAACACTTTGCATGCATTCTTTTAGCTTAAGTATGTTCACAAATTTCACCATATTAAGCCACGTAAGGATCATGGGTTTCAACTAACAAACACATATACTTCATGAAATCACCTTTGGATATCATCTTGAAAATTAAACAACAATCATCCACATGTACATGCTCATATAACAACAAGACAATCACAAAATATTTAAAACATGGTTCTTGAGCTCTATGAATTAAATAGATCCATAGATAAACACTACGCATACCTGACTCAAGGTTCTTGATGTTTTTGAACTTGAAGGATTTGAAATCCTTTGATTTTCGAAGAAGATTGGGTCTTGTTCTTGGAGATTAAATTTAGAGAGAAACCCTAGTTTTTGTTTTTGAAATAATAATGAGCAAAATGGCTGAATTCAGACTTATTTGTGTATATATAGGCGAGTGGTAAGTGACCAAAATATCACTGTTAAAACGGCCTGGAAGTAAACTAAATGTGGCATATGACAACCCGAATGATGGTCTGTCAGGAACTTGACGGTTTGTCATTTCGACCATCTTACGTGGACAAGAAATGAGGTTCACTGGTTAAGAGCTGACGGCCTGGATGATAGTCCATCAAATCGTCCATCAATCCTTATCCAGAACGTGCCCCTACTGCCTTGGCTGTGATGGTCAAAGTGGTGGTCGTTCACTTGTTTGGTGGTCCGTCAACTTGGACATCATACCTGGGCATTTCGGTCAGTTCTGAGTAAAACATCCATAACTTCCTCGTCTGGTGTCAGATTTGGACAAAATTAGTATCGTTAGAAAGCTAACTCAATTTTTCATGTGATAAAAAGTAGAATTATCATAATTACCATAGGTACAAAAATAGATTTGTATTTCAAAGAAAGTACTAGCATCTTTAAGATGATTTCTAGTTAGCAATAAGCACAGGTATTACATCGCAGTAGTGGGCCTGACTTGGAGTTTGATTCCTTAGAGAAAGTATAGTTGATCAGGCAGAGGCTTAAGGCAGCCTAAAGCTGACAAAAATCATATGCAGATATGAGAAGGAAAGATCTTGAGTTTGAGATTGGTGATTTCGTATACTTGAAAATCTCTCCCATGATGAGAGTGAACATATTTGGAAAGAAGGGGAAGCTTAGTCTCCGATATGTTGTTCCTTATATAATTTTGAGCCATTTTGGAATGGTAGCTTATGATCTTGAGTTGCCTACAGACATAGCATCAGCGCACCCTGTATTCCATGTCTTGTTGTTGAAGAAGTGTATTGGTGACCCAACTGTAGTTGTTCCCTTAGAAAGTGTAGATGTTCAGAACAACCTTTCATATGAAAAAATTCCAGTCGAGATCCTTGATCGACAAATTCGTAGACTAAGGAACAAAGAAGTTCCTCTAGTCAAATTTATTTGGTGGAATTAGTCTTTTGAGGGAGACACTTGGGAAAAAGAAGAAGATATGCGAACCATGTATCCTCATCTTTTCTCCGTAAACTAAGATTCAGCTTTAAGTAACAACCTTCATAGAATTTCTCTTTTCTATGCTCAGTTTCAGCTGCATATCATTCTCATGTCAGTCATGTATTCATAGAACCAATTCCGTCATGTGTCACGTTCAGACTCAGTCATGTAATCATGTTTTCATCAAATATATTCAGCATGTAATCTCAGTTCCTCAGTGTTTTTAGTTTAGCCAATCTCATACGAAGATGAATGTTCCCAAGGAAGAGATATTGTAATACCTCAAAAATCCAAACCAATATTAGCGCCATATTTTAAGCTTATGCATAGTACATTATAGATCTTTGGTAGTTTTATGAGTGAGGTTAAGGTATATAAAGCCCTCAAATAACTCCCATCTATTAGACGAATAAAAATAATCCTCATCGAATGAAAATTTTGATAAGAATGTTACTTTAGTCAAATTCAAACGAGCATATCTTTTACGAAACTCAGAATTTTCTATCTCAAGACCCACCAAATTATAGGAAATTGAACTATCTTTCCAATGATACCAATTTTGCCCAAATCCAATACTCGGGGTAAGAAGTTATCGAACTTTTAGTGCAAAGAAGTAGCCCAATGAGATAAGGCCACATCGCGGTGATGACCAAATTCACATTTGTCATTTCTAGTGTGCCATAGTGATAAGGACCGCATCGCATCAAAGTGCATTTTTGCAATTGTCACTATCCAGTATGGCACTGTGATTGGCACTGCATCGTGCCAAAGTTCCTGTTCGCAGTTGTCTGTTTCCTGTGGCACAATGCGATGGCACCGCGTCGTACTATTGGAAAAAATGGGGATTGTCCTTTTTCCAGTGGCCCGACTCCATAAGTATCGCATCACACTAACATAAAAAATTGGGATTTCTAGTCTGCGACTTAAAACTCCAGGGACTATTTGGTTTTTTCCCAAAGCCCTAAATCCATCAAAAAAATGTAATTAACACCCTAAATGGGATTTATGTGCCTCATTACTCACACATCCTCTTCAAGAATTAATTATCTTTCAAGAACAAACCCTAGCCTTCAAAATTCAAGATCAAAACTCAAAAATTAACCATCAATTCTCACGAATTCATCAACCTAGGTATGTAAAGTGTTCATCCATGGGTTCCTTTCAACCAAGGAGTCCAAGTATCCATTTTTAAATTCAAAGATTGATCTTTACAAGTTATTATAATTTTAAATTTGATTTTAACCATGAACTCCCAAGAATTGTAATTCTATACCATGTTTACATGAAATTGTTACTGTTTATCAAACCCCACATGTTTTAATGTATTTATTCACTAATTTAAATCATACCAAGTGATGTTGATGTTGAAATCATGCTATTTAAACAAGCTTTGAACTATTCCGATGCTTAGCTTGAACTATGAACATCATGTGTTTTATGAAATGCCTACAAGAATGGATTTGTAATATAAATGTTTTCATGCTACGCCCTTAAGATTTTGGTACTATTTTTCTATTAATGCTATAGAGTCCTGGGGGTTATGAATACCCAAAACCATAGCTATTTACTTAGTCTAAGAATCTTCAGAATAGTTTCAGAATATATTCTGAGCATTATCAGTTCAGTCAGTTATCAAAATCAATTAATCTTAGCACAGTTCAGTATTTCGAGTCAGTTTAATTGGAAATAGGATTTAGCACTGAGCAAACCCAGGGATGAGGTCTCACCTGCCAGTTAATGGTATGGCCTTTATAATAGTTCCTGCATTCTAGAACTGTGTAGCCAACGTAGGTTGAGATATTAACTTGCTAGTGAGGGTTGATCTCATATGGGTACCTGCTAGTTGAGGGTAACCCTTAGTCCTTCGGGATAACACTTTAGTGGATCCACACAGCTAGTATTAGTACTCGTGGTATGGTACTGACACCCTTTCAACTGGGGTCACAGGTTGGACCCCAAATTGCTAATTGGGGCATGTCGGTTAGATGATAGCTCCCATAGTCTCAGTCCCGTAATCAACTTAGTAATTCAGTTTAAATTGGGTGTACCATAGCATAAAGATATCAGTAATTTTGTTAATAGTTTTTTGTATTTTAGTTTATAGATTATATTTAGAACATATTTATGCTTGGTCACGTACTCGCAGTATTTATAAATTTCATGTATCTTTTGTTTTCAAAGATTTCATGCATTCTATTTAGTATTTCTTGCTATTGATTCAGTAAGTTATTATTCATCTATATGAAATGATTTATATTAGCCTACCTCATTTAGCAAACCAATACATTCCAAGTACTAATCGCATACTCTTTTCTTGTGCATGATATATCATATCATAAGTTCAAATGCTCAGTTCCCAGATCGAACATAGACTTTTTAGATTATTAGTAGTAGTAGTTGTGAGTCCTCATATTTTAAGGACAGACTATATTTACTTTCATTCCCTTAGTTCAGTAGCTAGTTGGGGTTAGTTGGGGCCTATCCCATCAACTCTTATTCATTCAGTTTAGAGACTTTCGAATATTTCAGACAATTAGTCAGCTCCTAGATTTTTGTAATCATTGTCAGACGTCTTTTCAATATTATCAATTTTGTATTATAGACTTTATCAGATTTATGACTTAAAACCTTATGGAATTCCTTAGTTATATTCCACATATGATCTTTTATTATAAGTTTTTCGTAGTGCTTATAGAAGCTACCAGCCCATGGGTTAGTTTGTGGTCCCTCGAGACTGTAAGCACCGTGTCTCACCTAGGGTGTACTCTCGTGGAATTACACTATGACCCCAGTTAGAAGGGTGTCGGTACCATTCTACGGGTACTAAATCTTGCTGTGTGGATCTACTAAACTGATGTCCTAAAGGACAGGGTGTCAAGCTTAAACTGACGGGTAACCCCTGGGAGGAAGTCATGCCTATACTTATGGGTGAATCCTCAGAGAAAATCAAGACTAAGGTAATGTGTCACTTCTCATAGCCTACACTGTCTATATAGTTTTGTAATATAGGGAATGCTACTAGCGACTCTGCCTAATTGACGGGAAAGCCGCCATCCCTGCATTCACTTGGTACTAAATCTTACTCCCAATGGAAGTGACATTAATTACTGAACTGATCAAAGTTTAACTAAATGGACAACATATCCTGATAAATGACTGAATAATAATGTTTATGGTTTGTCTGAAAATGTTCTACTAATGCTGAAATATGTAAACAGCTAAACATCGGGTATTCATAACCCCAATACTGAATGGAAATAACAATAAGGACATATGAAAGCTCTGAAACCATAGTAGGAAATCGTTGTTCAAAATTAACCCTTAAACACATGAGGATCATGACCTTAAGAATAGGATAGGTAAAGCATGCAAAAATATCATAGTTATAACACAACCATGAATTAGAGATTTAACATGGAAATTTCATGTTTCAAACATGTAAGGGCTATTTCTAATGAAAACCACTTGTAAACATAATGTATAATCAAAATTCAAGAAATATTTATGGAGATAATTCATCATAAATATATAAATTCATAACTTAAAACATAAAAATGGGTTCTTGTACCCCCTGACTGAAAAGGGCCCATGGATGAACATCACACATACCTTGAACCTTAAATTGTGAAAGAGAAACACAAATCTTTAAGCTTACTTGAAGGTTCTTTGATTTGGGAACTAGATTTATTTATTAATTTGGAGAGAAAGGAATGAGATTGATGAAGTTGGGGATGATTAGGGTTTGTTCTTGAGAGGAAATTGGAGAATTTTGGGAAAATAATACCCTAACTGAAGTTTAATCTCATGTTTTTACAAGTTGTGTGAATGGGAAAAGACATGACTTCCCCTCAGGGGATTAAATTTATAATTGAAACGCAGATGAAAAGGTCACCATGACGTGGTGAGTGGATCTTTACCATAACCAGTGCAACATGATG
The DNA here is from genome assembly GCF_002878395.1 of Capsicum annuum. Classification (NCBI taxonomy): domain Eukaryota; kingdom Viridiplantae; phylum Streptophyta; class Magnoliopsida; order Solanales; family Solanaceae; genus Capsicum; species Capsicum annuum. Next base: position 10,134,404 of record NC_061116.1, read on the forward strand.
AAATCGCGTTAGCTACTGGAATCGAAATCCAAACACGACCCAAGTCTTATCCGAACAATACAAAACTTACCTGAAACATGCACCTTACACTCTTGAACATCAATTAACTAAAATACCAACATCTCTGGGTGGAGAGGGTCAACTTAAAAATCCTCAAAGTTAAGGGGCCTTAAAAATGACTATGTCCCCAACACTAGGTCAAATTTTTAGGCTTTAACCCTTTTATGCATGGAACTAGGAGCTGAACTAAGCTAAGAAAAGTATGGGGTATTATAATATCTCCCCTTTGGGAACATTCATACTCAAGTGAGACTGGTTAGGTTAAGAATGCTGGGGAAACTGAAATCACGTACTGAACATGTATTACTGAAAACATGATTACATGACTGAACTGAATTCGTGAATGCATGCAAAGACATGAGAATGATTATATGAATGGGACTAAGAATGTAAAAGAGTCATTCTAAGAAGAATAGTTACATTAAGCTGAGTCTGAGTTTGTGAAAAAAAGATAAGGGTACTCAGTATGTATATCTTCTTCCGCTTCCGCTTCCCAAGTGGTTCCCTTAATAGACTGATTACGCCAAATAACTTTAACCAAGGGAACTACTTTGTTCCCTAGTCTATGAATCTGATGATCAAGGATCTCGACTAAGATTTCTTCAAAAGGAACGCTATCCTGAACATCTGTACTTTCTAAATGAACTACAAAAGCTAGGTCACTAATACACTTTTTTAATAAGGAAACGTGGAACACTGGATGTATTTATAGCAAACACTGGATGTATTTATGACAAGTCTGCAAGCAGCTCAAGCTCTTAAGCTACCTTACCAAAACAACTCAAAATTCTTTAAGGGATGACATATCAGGGACTAAACTTCCCCTTCTTGCAAAATCTCTTCACTCCCTTTATGGACGAGATTTTCAAATACACCAAATCCCAAACTTCAAACCCAAGATTCCATCTTTTCATATCTTCATTGGATTTGTGATGACTTTGGGCTGTCTTAAGACTCTCCCTAATCAGCTAAACCTTTTTCATTGTATCAAATACCTAATCTGGGCCTATCAAAGAAGCCTCACCTAACTCAAACAAACCAATATGAGATCTACATCTCCTCCCATAGAGTGTGTCAAACGGAGCCATCTGAATACTGGAGTGCTAAATATTATTGTAGGCAAACTTAATTAAAGTTAAGTGATTATCCCAACTATCTTTGAAATCAAGAACACATGACCTCAATATATCTTCTAGGGTTTGAATGGTCCTCTCTACCTTGCTGTGTTTCTAAGGATGTAAACTTATATAGAGATAAACTTGGGTACCAAGACACTTCTAAAAAGCCTTTCAAAACTGAGAGGAAAAATGAGTACCTCAATCTCAAATAATAGACAATGGGACTCGATGAAACCTAACCAACTCACTAATATAGAGCTTGGCATAGTCCCCAGTTGAATACGAAGTATGAACTGGCAATAAATGGGCTGATTTGGTCATTATATCTACAATGACCCATATCAAATCATGCTGGCGACAAAAATGAGGTAAACCCATCACAAAGAAGATATTCACCTCTTCCCACTTCCAAATGGGAATACTGAACTCCTAAAATGTGCCACTAGGCCTCTAGTGCTCAACCTTTACCTTCTCACAATTAGAATACTTAGCTACAAACTCTCCAATATCCTTATTTATACCACTCCACCAATAGATTTCTCGTAAATCATGGTACAACTTAGTGGCTCTTGGGTGCAAAAAGTAAAGAGCACCATCTGCTTCTTTAAGGATTTTCTGTCACAAACCATTAACACACAATACAAATAGCCTACCCTAACATCGAAACACACTATCTCCCCCTTGGGAGAAACCTCAACTTTCGAATCTTTAACTGATTCCATCAACTAAATTGAACTAGAATGTCTATCTTGCTTTTGTTTTACTTAGTAAACCAAAGAAGATTCTGAACCATTTTGAACCCAAATACTACCTTAAGCTAAATAAACCAACCAAACAACTAATCTAGAAAGCTGATGAACCACCTTAACTAACTTCTTCTTACCATTCTCAACATGAGAAACACTACCCATAGACAATCAACTAAGGGTGTCTGCCACTGCATTGGCCATGACCATATGATAAAATACACTCTTATCATAATCTTTCAGCAATTCTAAACAAATTCTCTAATGAAGATTTAAATCTTTCTGCAAAAACACATGCAGCAAGCTTTTTTGATCCGTGAACACATCAACATGAACTCCATAAAGATAATGCCTACAAATTTTTAAGGTAAAAAAACTGCTGCCAACTATCTGCATCAATACACAACTAAGACCATCTCTGGAAGCATCAAAATAAACAACAAACCATCTGAACCATCTGGAAATATCAAGATTGGGATGAGGTGAGTTGAGTCTTAAACTCCTGAAAACTCTTTTTATAAGAATCCGATCAATGAAATTTGACCTTATTCTGAGTCAATCGAGAAATGGGGGATGCAATAGACAAAACCCTTCAACAAAATGCCTGTAATAATCAGCCAAAACCAAGAAACTCTTAATATTTGATGGAGATATAGGTTTGGGCTTATTTCTCAATGTATTGATCTTTTGATTGTCAACTCTAATACCATCACTGAAAATAATATGACCAAGGAAAGCTACTGATCTTAGCCAAAACTCGCACTTACTAAATTTTGCAAATAATTGATGAGCTCTAAGTGTTTGCAATACAATTTTGAGATAGTCTGCATGATCATTTTCACTGCAGGAGTAGACAAGATTATTATCAATGAAGACTATAATAAACATGTCCAAGCTCGATTCATCATGTCCATGAAAGTTGTTGGGGCATTTGTTAGTCTAAAAAACATAACTAGAAATTCAAAGTAACCATATCAAGTTCTGAAAGCTATTTTAGGAATGTCACATTCTCTTACTCTGAGTTAATGATAGCCAAATTTGAGGTCTATTTTAGAGAAATAACTGATACCCTGAAGTTGGTTGAATAAGTCATCAATCTTGGGGAGTGGGTATTTATTCTCAATTGTGACTTTGTTCAACTAATGGTAATCGATGTACATTTTGAGAGAGCTATCTTTCATACACATAGAAAGGACTAGAGTGCCCCCTGGGGAAACACTGGGCTTGATGAATCCCTCATGTAAGAGATCTTTCAACTATTTTTTCAATTCTTTGAGCTCAGCTAGAGCCATCTACAGGGTGGAATAGAGATATGTTGGGTATCTGGAAGGAGATCTATTCTGAAGTCAACTTCCCTTTTGAGTAGAGCTCCGGCAAGATCTTCAAGGAAAATATCTGGAAATTCCCTTACTACTGAAACTGACTCGAGACTTGAGGCCTCGAAACTAGAGTTTTTAAATGGAACAAGTTGGTACATGCACCCCTTAGATATTATTTTTCTTGCCTTAAGATATGACACAACTTGCCCTTTAAGCATTGAAGTACTACTCCTTTATTCAATAACTGGTTCATTAGGAAACTGAAACTAAATGACTTTATTTCTGCAATCAACCAAGACATAACATTAGTGGTGCCAATCCATACATAGAATAACATTAAAAGTAGTTATCTCTAACTCTACAAGGTCAACTGAGGTGACTTTCTGGGATATTGTGATCGGACAGTCCCTATATACCTTCTTGGCTACAATAGAAACACACACTAGGGTAGACACTGAGAAGGGTTCTGCTAAAGATTTGCGACTGACACCAAAATTAATAGCTATATAGGGGTTACAAAAGAAACTGAGGCCTCGAGATCTAATATAGAATAAATATGAAAATGAATGACCTGTAATGTACCTATAACAATATAAAGAGAGATTTACTGATCATAACGGGACTAGAGTGCATACAATCTATTCTAGTGCTGACCACTAGTGGTACTAGAAGTGGTTCCTGGCTGAGTCAAGCGACCTATTAGAGTTGATAACACATTGGACTTTCCTAACTGGTGCAATTCTCTCCCCCTATGAGAAACTAGTCGTTACTCCTTTGTCCTGTGTCCTGGTTTACCACACCCAAAACGCACATCGCTGCCAGCTCTACACTCACCGTGATAATTCCTACCATATTTATAGAAAAGTGGGTTAGTGCTACCACTGTTTACACTACTCTAGGACTTAGAGCCTAGCGCCTTATCTCAATTATCATTTCTAAAATTTGGCACTGGTATACTAGCTGAAGATGGAGTTAGAGTAGAAAACTTCTGATAAAACTGAGAATGGTGACCACCCTCTGACCTTAGCTAAGAAAAATAAAAGCTACGTGTTCATGCCCTTTTATTCTCCCTCTTTCTTCTTAAGCTTTTGTTCCTCAATCTATTAAGCATGGGCTATAAGCATTGGTATTTCCATCTCCTTAATCAATATGGAAGTTCTACACTCATTTTCTATACTTTCAGATATACTAGATACAAAATTACTCATTCTTGACCTATTATTAGCCACCACCGAAGGAGCATACCTCGCCAACTGAGTAAACTTAAGTGAGTATTGCTTGTCAATCATATTACCCTGCTTCAAATTAATAAACTCCAGCACCTTATGTTTCCTCAGCACCAAAGGAAATAGCCTGTCTAAACAGGTCATGGAAAACTTCTCCTACTCTACAGGCCCTGTATCTTTACCCCTATCTTCCTTCTACAATTTATACCAGGTGTGAGATACATCCTATATTTGGTAAGCAACCAACTCTAAACTCTTACTATATGTGACACCCATGATATCTGTAACCTTTTGAACCATTTCAATAAACTCTTGCCGATCCTTATCAAACTTGGATCCAAAAAATTAAGGAGGATTCATGCTGGTGAAATCCTGAATTCTAGCTGTGGCTGTATTTTCCACTAGGTTAGCTAAGGCAGTAGCCTGTAGATTGTTTAGAGAAGCTATTGAATGAGATCGGTTGGTGAATATAGCGCTGAACTCAGCATGGGAGACATGTTCATTCATAGGATCTTCCTGAATAGGTGGAGGTGCGGGCTAGTTCCCAATCCTTCTTCCATTATTCTTTTTGGAAGGAATTTTCTATAACAGAATAAAGGATGAATTAGAAAGAGAGTTTAAATAGACAATCATGATCTTTCATACAACATTAATACTGAAAGAAGGGAACTTTTCCTAAAATGTCTTGTAGCCTCTTGTCCATAAGTGTGGCGCGCTTCATACCCATGCACAAAACTCTACTCAACGCTACTTTTCAGACTCCCTAAGACATTGTAAAGCCTTAGGATTCAATAACAAGTTTTGTCATGATCCGAGGCTACTCCCTAGTCACAACAATGGTGCTTACGGTCACAAGTGACCACAATATAACCCATGAGCTGGTGCCTACTGTAAGCACTAATAATAAAGATATTTGTAGAAAATAAATAATAAATTTCATAAGGTTTTAAATACTTAAAGTGTAACTGAATTTGCAATTCTGAAAATATCTAAAAAGATACTGATATCAGACTGATAAAACTGATCAATAACTGAATGTCTGAATGTCTAAAAACCCTCTAACTGACTGATTATGGAGTTGATAGGACAAACCCCCAACTAACTCCAATTGACTGAAATAAAGGAATACCAAAATAACTAAATGAAAGATAAAGTTTTCCTTGAAAGATGAGGACTCACCACTGCTGCTGCTACTGTAATGCTGAACAATCTAAGTGCAATCAGGAAACTGACCATCCGAACCTATGATATAAGACATCGTAGAGGAAAAAAAGTATGCGGTTAGTACTTTGAATGTACTGGTATATCAGATGAGGTTAGGATAAAATACATAGGTTTATGTTCATGAATAACAACTGATTGAATAGCATAAGATAACTGATGCATAGGTACGTAAAAGCTGTAAAATTTTAGAAAGAATGACCAAGCATATAACATAATTCTGAAATAATTCTGAAATAGTCAGTTAGATGACTACTTCCCATAGTTACAGTCTCAGTAATATAACTCAGATAGTTCTACAAAATTCAGGACTGTCAGATAGAGTCACCCAGTTCAGTACGGAACTCAGCTAGGTCTATTAGAAATAGGACTATTAGACACAGTCATTCAAATAATAGTACAATAGTTATATGAAACCTATGTTATCAGTATTCAGATTTAGTGATATCTTAATCTTAGATATAGTTCACGTATTCATGCATGTATTCTCACGTTCATGTTATTCGGTCAGCTAGCATTGTTTAGGCATATAAACCCTTGAATTCAACCTACCACACTTGCCTACCAGTATAGTCAATCATACTGACGCATTTGTGCTATGGTTTTTTATAACTTAGGTTCAGAAGCATGAGCTCCAGAGCATCGGCAGTATTCCAATCTCGGCAGTCAGAGTTAGCAGTAAGTCCTCATCTTTTGAGGACATGACCATTACCTTATTATCTCATTAATTAATTTATTTCAGTAGTTGGATTTAGTTGGGGACACGTCCCATCAACTCCTTATTCAGACAGTCTATAGGCTTTTGAACTAGCATATTCAGAAAGTTACTTTAGTTCTTTTGGTATTTGAATACCAAAATCTCCAGATGTTATATTTTATCCAATTTTTGAACCTTATGGCCTTTCAGCCTTTATTTCCATATTTACAAAGTATATTATGTAGTGTACAGGTGCAGATATTAGTCATGGGTTAGCTAATGGTCCTTCGGGATCATGAGCACCGTGTGGCATTCTGAGTACCAGACTCGGGGCCTTATAACCTGTTATAATGAGAAAATTAGGAACTACCTTAATTCATTATCTCCCCGTTAGAGCAAAGGCACACTTCTTAACTTGAGAATATAACATCTCATCAAACCTATACACAAAACTCTCAACACAAAGGGGGGAGTTATCAGTATACACATGAACGCAAACTTCCCTCAATAATTTTTAATGCAAAGACACTAAATTCTTTCTAGGAAATCCCCTTCAGGGTCACTAATCCTAACTTCCTCCGACCCCTAAAGTCATCGACTTATGACTAACATTATCATGGGCCTGGATATCCATGCTTCTTAACACTTAACGCTTTGTCTTCAACTTCTTAGGATAATAGCATCACACCTCAAATCACATAACTTACAACTTAACAAACTTTGTAAAACAATTCCAAAGGAACATATTTCCTACTCATATTTCCTCAATTCAACTCTAAGTAATGCTATACAACAACTCCCAGACTTCTCCATACTACAAGATTCGAGATGAAATCTAGGTACACGTGATACTCATACACATCACAATTTATCTAACAACATCTACCTCGATATTCAACTCATTCTATTATACTTACTCCATTATCCAATTAATGACTCAACCATAATTCACCATTTAAAACGCTAATCCTCATGACTATATACATATATATATCACAATTTTCCACTCCTTTCTTCCACAAATTGTTAACTTAGGCCATTTCACATCTCATATTAAACCTGCTAATTAATTCCCACAAAACATGCATCATAATCTTAAGCCACTCTTCTTACCACAGTACTCCCCATCTAAAGTTCAAGCCTATAGTGTATCATTGATCATTTACCACCGATAAAGCATGGTACCTACTATACTAGTCCATCAAATTGGGAAATCAACCCAAATACCTCATTTCACTTAATTACTACCTAAAATCACATACTTTCCATGGGATTATTACTGCACCTCAAAATCCATTATATACCTTCTCATATGAAGTACTAGTTTACAACTACTATAGAAAATTCAATCTAGGGGTTAATGTAATATAATAGGGATGGTCGATTATAATCTTATATTATATCTCATTACGATCTTATCTAAAATTCCACTTTCTCACATCATTTTTAATACCCATGCATACATTTAGACTACCTCCAAATTCCATTTACACCAATAAGTTTCTACCCATAGGTTATTGACTAACCTATCCCTTTTCATTCACAACCTATAAATGATTTCTACAATCGCCATAACTATCTATTCTGAGATCCTTTCCTATTTCGTATAAACAATAATCATAGCTAGCCACTTCCTTCACAGATTACCATGCAATCTACAAATATTTCTACCACATTATTCACTTACAATAAAAAGGTAACCCACTTCTCAATCGAAGTTTATACTACTAACTAGCTTTTTTACACAAAAGTCACCCTCGTTCTAACTTCTAAGAATGTGATTTCACATCACTAACTTTTGGACCATCCTACAGCTCATAGGTTTGACACTTTATCACATACTACTACTCAGGTGGAAATAATATTTCAACATTCTTCCATAAATCATTACCCTTATGCATGACATCTATAACAACTGTTTTAGAAAAGGGTATTGAATACACTCCTTACCTCGGGCTCATATGCATGATTGATGTAGATAGGGGTATAAGATTAAATCAATACACTAAAATAACTTATGGGCTCCTCTTGAGTCCTTGTGCAATTTCATAATTTTTTATGAATCAATTAGAAGGGAGCACATCATTTAGACTCTTAGCTTCTCCACCTGAATTGACTCAACAATGAAGCATGGCCCATAAAATAGAGCAAGGAAGAAATACGAATAACTTCCATATGAATGAAGCTATAGCATGAGCTAGAGTAAGAAAGAATAATAAACAACACTTAAATGCCCAGTAGTCTCCTGATATAACTGTGGTGCATGACATACCCATAAGCAAGACTCTACTAGACATGATTTTTAAAACACCCTGGGACCATGAACCATGCTTTGATTCCAAGTTTTTCTTGACCCAAACTGAGGCCTTGGCCGTGATGGGCATCCTGTACCATGAAGGTTCGAGAGGCCTGGAAATCATATGCACAATATTCATACAATATACAAAAATATGGAAAGCTAACAAAATAGAAATATGGTCATTCCTTTACTTCGACTAGTCAATACAAAATATAAATTCATAATTATTCAAAACACATGACACCAGACTGCAAAATCTCTAATAACATGTAAACAACTTTTATCTAAAAACTGGGATGAGTCCTCTAGTTGGACTTTAAACTAAAATAAGTGACAAATTTCATAACTAGGCCTTCCGAAATAAGGTAGGCTCATAAACTACAATCTTCTGACAATGTCAATCTACTACTTAGCGGGACCCCGGGACTGATCCTTAGACCCTAAAATATAAGGGGTCAATACAAATGTAATGGTATGTGAAACAACCCAAAATAGCATATTTTTATACAAAATAGGTGAGAGGATTCAATAATAATAGCGAACATAATATAAGTAAAAATACATGGGCATATTTAATAAACTTCAAATCAATTCTTGGCAACCTTGACTCACTCTTTGTTATTCTTCTGAACTAGTCAGTACACCCTACAATTTGTAATTCCATGGGCTATGTGGAATTCGCCTTTGACTCGGTGACCAAGAATCCAATCCAAGTTGGCCGCTAAGATTTGGAGATGGTGATATACCCTATTTGAGTACACCTCCGGCATCCCCCCAGGTGAGATGTCCTAGTTATCCTTATATGTAGAATAATATATCATAAGTTCTGCATCGGCAATTACAGTTTACAGCGATGACAACTAGATTGCTTACACTCAAACGCCTTCTTTGGGTAACCAACTAGCTCTCTTAAGCCCAACTTTTAGTCTTTTAAAAAATCATGTTTCATACTTGCAAAACAGTCAATACTGATTTTATTAAGGGCATGTCATCATCGGGTATCATCATACCCTGACTTGCAACTCATTCAAATCATATCATAACATATTTGTAGCCCTTTTTCACATATCATTATGTTATTGACCACCCAAAGTTTTTAAACATCAAGTGAGAGAGAGTCATGTAATAGATTTTCATTTGAGTTTATCTCAAAAACACTCTTTTCTCAAATAGTGCAATCGTAAGGTGGCCATATCATGTTTACATTATTCAAAACCCATGGAAATTATTAATTTGACACGATAAACATTTTTTATTCAAAACACCCTCTCAACATGTGACAAATCATATCATTCCATGATCATTAGTAAAGAATTTACCCTTTAGTCTTCTTTAAGAAAGTTCATGCATTTAAACAATCCACAACACTTGCAATCAAAGATATCATAAAAGGAGAGGGAGCTTAGTCATTCATGCCCTCAATCAACTTTACAATACAATCAAAATCATATATACATTTTTAAAGTTCAACTATATGGAAAATGGTTCAAGACAACATATATTTTCATTAAAATGCATACTTTTCGAAATAATATCAAAAACTCTTTTTTTAAACATGATTAGGGATCTTTAAACTTGAAAAAACAATAAAACTTATGCCCATGGCATTTAGGGTAGTCCCATATACCTTAATTGCGAAGAAATCGCAAAGAAATTTGACTGTTTAAGCTTGAAAGAGCAAAACCTAAGTTGTTTATCTCTTCTTGTGTTTTAGAAGATTTACAAATTTGATAGGGTTAAAATGTTTGTGGGAGCCTTAAATTCGTGTTAAGGTGTTTAGGGATGGTTATTAGATGACAAAAGACCATGTTTCCCTTGAATTAACTAAAAAAATAGAGTCCCTACACCACAAAAATACAAGGTTGGCAGTGCCTAACCCATGGCCAAGTTCAACATTGGCGACGCCAAGCCTATGGCTAAGTCTAAAGTTGGTGAAGCAAAGCCTATGGCCAAACCTTTCTAGTGGAGGTAGGCGATGCCTAGCCATCACCTAAGCTTTTTTTATGATGCCTACTTAGTTTTGAGGTCCTTAAACACTTCCAACAACTCCCACAACATCGATAAATTTTCTAAAATAACTAAGAGGGTCATAAAGATCACTTTAGAATCATCCAAAAGAGTGTTGCGACTATGGGTGTTCACTATTATATAGCTTGGATGGTGTCTCATTTAAATACACATAACTTCTTACTCCAGACTCGGATTTACAAACGGTTGAAGACGTTTGAAAGAAGACTCAAAGGGCTTCAACGTGATATATAGTAGGACACATGAATCTTTCTACAGTAGGAAAAATAGTCATTGGAAGTTGACCCATGCAAAATCATCAACTATAAATCAGTCGATAGGAATGTGCTCAACTTAACTTTTGAGCTAGGAGATTCTTATAATGTATATTCATCTCCAAGGATGTTTACACACTAAGGAAATATAATTCACACTTATTTCTAACTAGACACCATTGTATTTAGTTCCATATATATCGAAAAGATGGTTCAACTTTAGCCCAAAATGTGGGGTGTTATGCCGACATGCCTAATGTTAGCTAATAAGAGTCCAACCTATGACCCCAGTTGGAAGGGTGTCAATACCATGAAATAGGTACTAATGCTAGCGATATGGATCCACTAAACTAATGTACTGAAGGACCACGGTGTCAAGCCTAAATTGACTGGTGACCCTTGGGAAGAAATCAAACCTAAACTGACGGGTGACTCCTTAGAGAAAGTCAAGCCTAAACTGATGGGTGACTCTTCAAATCATATAATTTATATATAGTTTTGGAATATAGCGACTGCTACTAATGACTCTACCTAACTGACGGGGAAACCAACATCCCTGCAGTCGCTCGGTGCTAAATCCTAATCCCAACTGAATTGGCACTAATTACTGAACTGATCTAAGTTTAACTGAACAGACAAATGATCATGATAACTGACTGAGTAATAATACTCATTGTTTGTCTGAAAGCATTTTTCTAGTGCTGAAACTATGTAAAGAGCTAAACATCGGGTATTCATAACCCCCAACACTGAATGGAAATAACAATAAGGACATATGAAAGCTTTGAAACCATAGTAGGAAATCATTGTTCAAAATTCAACCCTTAGGCATTTCATCAAACATATGAGGATCCAGACCTTAAAAATGGAATAGGAAAAGCATGCAAAAATACCATAGTTCCAACACAAAGCCATGAATTAGAGATTTAACATGGAAATTTCATGTTTCAAACTTGTAATGGCTATTTCTAATGAAAACCACTTGTAAACATAATGTACAATCAAAATTCACAAAAGCTTCATGGAGATAATTCATCATAAATATGTAAATTCATAATTTAAAATATAAAAATGAGTTCTTGGACCTATGGGTGAAAAGGGCCCATGGATGAACATCACACATACCTTGAAACTTAAATCTTTAAAGATAAACACAAATCTTTAATCCATCTTAAAGGTTCTTGGACTTGGGAACTTGATTTCCTGATTTCCTTGGAGGGAAAGGAATGAGATTGGTGAACTTAGGGATAATTACGGTTTGTTCTTGAGAGAAAATTAGAAAATTTTGGGCAAATGATACCCTAACAGAAGTTTAATCTCGTATTTTTATGAATTGGGTCGATGGGAAAAGACATGACTGCCCCTAGTGGATTAAATTCATAACTAGAACGTGGATGAAAGGGTCATCACGATACGGTGAGTGCCTTATCTCCATAACTATCACAACGCAATGAAATCACGTTGAGCTACAGGAAATGAACACCAAACACAACCCAATATTGGTCCAAAAAATCCAAAACTTACCCGAGACATGCTCCTTACACAACTGAAAATGAATTAACTCAAATACAAAAGTCTCGGGGTTAGGAGGGTCAACTTAAAAATCCTTTAAGTTAAGAGGTCTTAAAAATGACAAAGTTCCCAACACTTAGTGAAATTTTTAAGCTTTAAGCCTCTTATGCATGCAACTAGGAGCTGAACTAAGCTAAGGAAAGTACGTGGTATTACATGCATGTTGGATATATTTCTGTCATTTTGTTTTCTCAAGAATAGAGTTCCTTTATAATGATTGAATATTAAAAAATAGGGAAATACCTGGAAGGATTTTTTCTAGGGCCATTGCAGCGGTAAAAGATCCATTACAGTCGTTGCCTCCATTGACTCCATCTTGATTCTTTCCCCTTGCCAAATCTAAGGTTATTTTCCACACAATACTCCTCTTTATGCAAGTGTTAGTAGTGTGTTATCCTCTTGGTTACATATAATATATATGGAATTCATGGTTTTATTAGTTCCAGACCACAAACAACACCAGTTCTTCCTATAAAATTAATTAGAGTTGTACTCTTATCAACTTTTTTACTTACACAATAAACTACCTTTAAGGTGTTCCACTAACAATCAGGCACTTAAGTGGTTCACATGAGATTGAATGGAAGTCTATTAGTACTTCAAATCATGATGAGATAAGTCGTGGCTCAAATTATGGAAATAAAGACACTCTCGAGATCATACTCGATCCTTACATCCACCAGTCTTCTTGACTACACACCATCCATCCACACACACAATCAATAGTCACATTCAAGAATTAAAGCATCATAAGGCTAGTTCCATAATTTACCATTAACAACAATACATAGAATATTTTAAACATGTAATTGCTTCACAACAAGTACTTAGAACCATATCAAACAAAGCGTAACAATCCACTTTCTCTGTTTCTAGTTGACCTCTATCAGTTGAACGTCTTGTCCCAACCTTTCCTTATTTAATGATACCAATTGGGGACAACTAGTACCAATTGTGATAATTGGGATACCAATTGGATACCGCAAGACACAAATTGGACTCAACCTCAGGATACAATATTGAGATGGGATGATAGGAAAGAAAAAAGTGAGATAGATTCCTAGATGACTTGTAGCTTCCTACGGATTTGATGTGCAGGTCGACTAATCCATCCATAAAACTCTACTAAATATTTTCTCTTGTATAGGGAGACCTGTAACCTTGGCTCTAATACTATCTTTCTCATGACTCAACCTACTAGATCATGTCATGCACCTACCTACACCTACCCAGATAGGCTACCTCTAAACAACCATTATTCAATCAAACGAAGAAGTTACTAGAATAATAACTTAGTTAATTTATGCTTGGGATATGAATAACCAATCAACAGTTAAAATACAACTTCTCATTTAACCCATTTCCAAACTATATCTTAATACATAAATAAGAAAAGTAAATACTGGAAAAAACTACAAGTGACTCCCAAAACCCTAGCCTAAACTTATTCAATAACATTACAAAAGGAGTAAGGACATCCATCACATAGAATCCATACGGAATAAAGAGGTTAGAAACTGCAGCTAAATGATTGGTATCACTGCCATAGAAACTTTAATTAGCCTACACCATAGATATACCCCTCAATTGGAGATATATTAAGTGTAGCATTAGTAAAACTACATACTAGTAAGTATCATCAGCTAACTAGGGTTAGTAACAAATAACACAATAATAAATATGAAAAAAAATCTTAACATCAAATAAGGTTCTAGATTCTAGCCCCAACTAAGGATTCTTTGACATAATACCTTTAGCTTAACATTTTGTATGTCTTTGTCCTTTAACTTTTATATATCTTTTTCCTTGCCTTATTAGTTTTTATATCTTTTTCTTTTGACATAAAATTTTGTATATCTTGGTCCTTTGATTACCTAATCTAACCTAACACTTCCTCTCTTCACATCAACCCATTCTTATACTATCAACAAGGGTTTAAGCTATAGTATAGCAAGCCTATTAGTATAAGAAATCAAGACATCATAATACCACCTTATGTACATATCATAAGTTTTACCTATCATGCTATATCATAACCAGTTCTTTTAGGGAACCATAGATTCTCATCTCTACCCCAGTCTGCACAAGGGACCTAATTATATTTGTAAAATATCTTCCATCAATTAACACAACCAAAAAACATGTATTATATTCAAAAATATGAATGAATGTATGAATTCAAGATGTGCTCATCATCTCTTACTGTTCTCAACATCATCATATAAATTCTAATGTGGTACCCAACCTATAACACAATATGCATGTCTATAAAGGTATGGTACCAAACTCATTATTGCTTCATATCACATTATACTAATGTGGTATCCTAACTATTATTTCAACACCTTATAATAGTGTAATGAAAATACAATGCAGTCATCAAATTACAAGTCATGCGAGAAAGCATCCATAGAGGTTTAAATCAAAAACAAGCACATGACAAAAAATTCTAAGTGCTACACAATCGTCTGACCCATTTTATCATTAACCCTAATATTTACATTTATACATATCACAATTACCTCTAACAAAATATCATTATGGGAAGTCGTTAACCAAATTCACATTGTTACCTACCCTCTCTCTCTAACTATATCCCACCCTCAAGAGTTTCACATTACCTTCTAAGTTCTAAAATCATTGATCATGACAATACAACAAGAAATTGAAACTCTACAACCCAGCTACCTCAATACCTTCTTACTCATTATCTTGTCTCAATACATTTTTATTTATGACTATCAAGATATTAACTCTAGAAAACATCCATTATGACTATCAAGATATTAAAATTGTATGAGCTCCCCTAACACAATTTAGGAATTTAAATCATTTATATATTAGTTGAGTTACCTTAACCTTCCTATTTTGTCATTTTACCTTATCCCATTCAACATTCTCTCTATACTCAACCTTGAAAGATAATATACTATGCACTGTTGCTCCACCTTACTATCCATCCCTTTACTAACAAAACTTTTATATAACATTAATCAATATAATATAATCAATCCTATCTAGAATATTATACATGTTCGTCGATCAAACTCCATGCCCGAAGGCCTAATGAATGATATTCATAACATTACTATTAACGTTAAATGGATCTCGCCCAAGTCTAGTTGCTATAATTGAAACCTTAGCTTACCTCTTATATGAAACATGCTACTTCTGAGAGGAGTGAGTTATCTTAAATGTGTTATATGTATTCCTATGTTGGGTTTCCTCTGGGTGTGTCTCAAAACTGCTCTCATGAACCTTGTTCTTTAAAATCTTGAAGTTGGGGAATAGGATTTTTCAAAGTGTTTTTGATGTAAGGGTAAATCATATTGAAATAAAGAGAAAGAGGGTTTTTAAAATACCTCGGTTGGCATACTACTTCGTACCGCTGTAGTAAAATTTTTACCGCTATAGTGGTACCACTACATTAGTTTCCAGTAACTAGCCTAGATGCATCTTGGCCCAATTTTCTTATCCTCGATTTAACCTTGATTTAAACTTTTCTCAGTTAATTTTGATCCTATTTTTTATTGTAAATCATTTTAAAAGAATGTTTACACATAACAGTGTTTGGGTCGTTACACCTTCTCCCAAGTATTTTATATAAAAATGAAGGAAAGACACTTCTTAACAGAATTCAACATGCCTACATTGTTTCCTTTGAGTAAGATGTCATCTACGTATAGAACCAAAATACTCTTCTGTCTCCATTCCATTTATTGTATATGCATGACTCATTTTCACATTGATTAAAATCAATTGTCTTATTCTAGTTGTAAAAAAACTATTCCATGCCTAAATTCCTGTTTTAATCCATAGATGGATTTTGTAAGTTTACGAAACATGTTTTCATTGGCACTTTACATGAAACCGTCTAATTGTGCCTTATAGATGAACTTATCAAGACTTATATTTAGTAAAGACATCTAGACATCCCTTTTTCAAATCTCATAATATGATGATAAATAATGGATATAAGAACCGTAATGTAGTTAAGCTTAGCTACTAGCGAAAAAGCTTTCCTCATAATTAATTCCTTTTTTTTAGTGAACACTTTCACAATAAGCATAGCCTTAAAAGTTTACACTTTTCCATACACTCCTCTATTTTTCTTATAGATATATATACAATCAATAGGTTTGACACCTAAAGGTTGTTCCACAATATCTCACACTTGATTTGAGTACATAGACTTTATTTCAAATTATATAGAAATAATCGATATTTCAACATCTTTGTCTTGTAGTGCTTCGACATGATTAAGGGGTTTTATATTAGGCTCCTCAGATAGTCTAATTATATTATTCTCCAAAGAGCATAAATTATAGAGGTTTTCTAATAACTCTTCTACTATGACGACTATACAGTACAAGATTCGCCAAATTTAAAACTAAATTTTGAACACTGTAAATATTTTCCTCCAAAACTGTTGATTTCTCAACATTACTCCTAGTACTTTAAGGTAGCAAGATGTCAGAAGTTTGATCTTATGCTACCTCTTGCCTATTGACATGTCTTTTGTCTTATACTACCTCTTGCCTATTGACATGCCTTCCATTATATGAACACAGTGGTATGTTAATAACAGTGTTGGGAATTCTCCCTCGTATTTAATTGCATAAAATTCTATTACTCAATTCGTGTACAACAAGTTTACTTCTAGGAACATGGTTTATTAAGTAGTCCTCTTCTAGGAAACTAGATTTTTTCAAGACAATTACCTTTTGTTCCTTAGGACAGTAAAATAAAATCCCTTTTGTTCCTTTTGGATATCCAATTAAAAAGCACACCTCCGTTCTAGATTTCAATTTATTAGTTTTCTGTTTTAATACATGTACTAGAAAATCCCAAACTCGAATATTCCACGGACTAGGTTTATGCTCACTCCATAATTCTGATGGGGTTAAAGGTACCAACTTTGAAGAAACCAAGTCCAAAATTTAATTTGTTGCTTATAATGATACCCCAAAAAAGAAAATAAAAATTATGAATAACTTAACATTGGTCCAACCATTTCCATAAGAGTTTCATTACTTTGTTATATCATAGTATTTTACTATGGTATTTCTGGAGTAAAATATTGAGATGTAATTCCTGATTTAGATAAGTATTGAATATTTTTTATAGAAATACATTCACCTCTATGATAATATCATAATTCTTTGATATGTTTATTATCTAACTTTTTCAGTTCTATCTTAAATTCTTTGAACTATTCAAAGCATTCTGATTTACGTCATAACAAATAAATATATCTATATTTTGAGTAATAATCTATAAAATTCACAAAATACTCAAAAATACCTTTTGCTTGTATATTAATAAATTAATTCCAATCTGTTATGCTTTATTTCCTTTGAAGGAAAATGTATCTTGGTCATTTTCCTTCTAAACATGACTCACAAGTTGGAAGTGCCTCCCCTTTCAATGAACTCAAAAATCCATTAGAAACCAACCTTGAAATCCTATTTATGTTAATATGACCTAGACGTAAGTTTCATAAGTAGGTTTCACTCAATTCCAAAATTTGTTTTATTTTATGTGGTTGGTAAATATTATTAAGCTTGGTTGAATATATCGAATTATGAGACACATCAAATACAAAAAAAATATGTATTCTACGATAAGAAATTATAAAAAACTTATTATATTTAATAATTGCACAATTATTAACAAAATAAACATTAAATCCAACATCCATTATTCTTGAAATAGAAAGCAAATTCCTTCGTATAAAAGGTACATAGAAACATTATTCAAAGCAAAAGTCCTAGAACTACATAAAGATTAGGAAGTATTTTCTACAACTAAGGTTGGTGTTGGCTCCCCATTTGCTTAAAACACGCTAACTTCATTCTCCGTTAGGCATTGTGTTTCCTGAGACCCCTACAAAGAATTCTAGATAGTGGCTCCCTAATCTATAGGACAAAAACTGGGTAGAAATAACAACTAAATATTTTTAATGATATTTAAAAAAGTACCTTATTTATTTATCTTGGCTAGGTAGCCCGGCCGTCGTTTCTTGTTGTCACCTGGTTGTTAGAAATGATAGCACTTTTCCTTAGTCTTAGCCATACCATCATTGGAACCTGCAAGCTCCAAAATTTTACGAGGCTTCTTGTTTTTCTTTCGCCTTTTGTTATAGAAGACGAAGATAAAGATTTGTCAACCATGAATATACCACAAGAGGAGCTTGTTCCTTGAAGATAAATTTTGTTGTTTGCAGTCCATTTAGCAGTATTTAAATGGATAAGTCCATATTATTCATGCTATTGTTTAATCAAAATTGTTGAATATTATCCAGCAAAGTTTGTAGGACCATCTTTACCTGAAAATCCTTATCAATCACTGGACCAGGAATTTCTAGTTCGTTCAATAGACTTACCATCTTTAGAATGTGCTCCTTTACTAAAGATCCTTAAATCATTTTAATAGTAAAGAGGGCTTTTATGTTTATCTGTTTCATGGAACGATTCTATTCATCGAACATCTCTTTGAAAGTGTCACAACCCAAAATTCAAGGGTTATTATTGAACTCCTCGTAACAAATCTGGACGAGTAAACCTATCACCCAAATTGATACACGAAGGGAAAAAGACCAAACTAACCCCAGAATAAGGCTGTTAGAACAAAGACGAACCATATAAGTAAGATAAATTCAAAAAGAACAAAATCAACAATATTTCCATAACTCCTTAAAACCTGATGTCAATAGTATAAGAACGTATCTAGTACAACTCAAATCCAAATGAAATGCATAAGATGTCTAAATACAAGAAAAACTCTTTCTCTAAAATGAAAGTAAAGACATAGTCTATGAGAAGGGTAATAGAATACATTGAATTCTTGAAAGTCAACCACAAGATTAAAAGCACCAAATATCACCTGAGGTTATCCAACAGGGGCGCACTCGAACTATAACTTGCAACAAAAGGGCACAGTAGGCGTGAATACAATCAACTTGTTCTTAGTAGGTATCATAGACTGACCGAGAAATATAGATATTAAAACATACAAAATACATATAAATGACATGTCACCTGTAATCAGAAAATGTCTCATAACAGTAGCCCGCCCACACCACTTGTACTAACCATTCTACTATATGTATATATATCAAGTGTATTGTAACGACATAATAAGGTAGGACACAAGTATACATCATATCACATACAAGTAGAAAAAAGGAAGGACATGTGTATACAAGATTGTCAAGTACAAATAACAGAAGATAGAACAAATATATATAATACAAGTAAATATGGCAATTCACTCACAATATAACACAATAAAGTAATTGCAATGTATATAATGATAATGATGATAATGATGATGATGATGATGCAGGAGGTCATCACACAACCTCTGGGATCGTCACACAATCCGTATATACAACTATGGAGTAAATTCTCACGATGTAAGACCCATGGGGGTTTTATCAACCCATATACATCCATATATATATATATATATATATATATATATATATATATATCCATATCTCCTACCTGGCACATATCTCAGGGAGGGTTTTATAAAATGTCATATTTTTTTTATCATAAAAAGGTGTTGCCAGTGTTTCTCAAGTGTTGCCATAGTTTTACCATTTCCTTAATGAATAAGTATGATATCAGGATGTAATGATCATAACCAATCACAATGTATATTTCTATAAGCAACCATAATGAGTATTTTAACAACCAACTAATATACCAATTATGTGATACACATATCCACTCTTTATTTCCCATCATCCATAAATTTTTATATTTCATATACCAATAGAGTATGAATACATTAAAATACACAGTTGGATTTGATCAAAAACCCTTTATTTCAAAAAATGTGTTTCTCATGCTCTTAGAAATCTATAGCTTTAAACCCAAATCAAAATGAGTTGAAAATGAGGTTCAAATCAAGGAAAAGCCATTTTTAAACCTTACAGGAAAAACTTTTTAAAATCCATTTGATATTGATAATATGGGATTGAGATCAATTCAAGATAAGTTGTTGAGTGGTGAGGTCAAGGAAGCCTTACTTGATTTGGATGGTGAATTAAGGATTGGGGGCAGAGTTTGTGTGGCAAAAGTGCGTGATTGGATCTTATTGATTTTAGAGGAGGCTCATTGTTCCAGGTATATTATCCATTTGGGAGTGAGTATGTTGTATCGTTATTTGAGGCAACATTACTAGTGGGGTGGTATGCTGAAGGATGTAGCAGATTTTGTAGCTTGTTACCTTTGTTGTCACCGGGTTAAGGTCGGGCATTTGAGGCCTAGTGGATTGCTTCAGAGTTACCCTATCCAGAGTGTAAAAGGAAACTAATTACTATGGGTTTTGTGATAGGATTGCCTCATACTTCCCATGGATCTAAAACTGTTTAGGTTATAGTAGATCGATTTACCAAGTCTGAATATTTTCTTTCGATGTAGGTCTCCTTCAGTGTTGAGAGGTTAGCCCATATCTATATTTGCGAGATTGTGTGACTTCATGGAGTGTCGATGTCTATCATTTCAGATCTGTGTTCTGTGTTTACCTTACATTTTTGAAAGAATTTTCATGATAAAATGGGTACACGGGTTGAACTTAGCAAAAATTTTCACTCCCAAACTAATAGTTAGTTTGAGAAAACTTTATTTGGATTGAGGGATATGCTTCACGCATGTTTGATGGATTTTGGTGGCTAGTGGGAGCAACACTTAGATATACCGGAGTTTGATTATAATAACAAATATCATTCTAGTATTCATATGGTTCCTTTTGAGGTATTGTAAGGTAGGCTTTGTTTCTCTCTAGTTGTTACGTTTGATATTTTAGAGGTTATACCTCCAGGTAAATATTTGCTTCACGAGTCCTTAGATAGAGTCTGGATCATTCAGGATCAGATTCGTGCAACTCAGAGTAGGTGAAATTATTGTGTGGATCATAGACTTCGTACCTTGAGATTCTATAGTTATTGAGTGGTCCTTTGAGTCTCACCCATGAAAGGTGTGATGAAATTTGGCAAGAGGGGCAAACTTAGCCCCAGATATATAGGTCCATTTGAGATTCATCGAACTATTGGTGATGTGGCTTATGAATTAGGTTTACCTTAAGATTTGTCAGTTGTTCATCCAATTTTTCATGCTTCTATGCTTCGCCGTTGCATTTCGGATAAGTCTAATGAAATTCATTAGGATTCAGTCCAGTTAGACGAGAGGTTGTCTTTTGTTAAGGAGCTAGTCTCAATTTTGACTTTGGAATTTCATCAAATGCATGGAGATTAAGACTTTAACATGGGGATGGTTTTAAACATGATAAGGTTGCATAATTACATGACAAAAACCAAAAATTCGGGGTTTATCCTAAATCGCATGAACATGATGTGGGAACTACAACATTCAAAACATACCATAATCCATTCCACTTGAAAACAATTATAATCTTAACTTGAAAATTGAAATAAAAAGATATTCATGGAGATAATTCAACATTATCATGTAAAAACTCATAATTTACTAATAAAAAGGGGTTCTTGGACACCATGGGTGAAAAGGGCCCATGGATGAACATCACACATACCTTAAACCTTTAAGCTTGAAAGAGAAATACCAATCTTGATGCTTTATTTAATGTTCTTGGATTGGGGAGCTTTAATTCTTGGTTCTTGGAGAGAAGTAATGGAATTTAACGATCTTGGGAGAGGAGCGGGTTTGTTTTGAAAGGAAATTGGAGAAAATGGGCATATAATGCCCCAATTAAAGCTTTAAGTCGTGAATTTATGAATTGGGTTTATCAAAAAAGACATAATTTTCCCTTAGATATTAAAATCTGTAACTAGAATGTGGGTTATATGGTCACCATGATACGACACTATCACAATGAGCTGCTGGAATCGTGATCCAAACATGACCCATTCCTCGTTAAAAAATCCAAAAACTTCCTCGAGACATGATTTTTACACCCCTGAACATGACTTAACTCAAAAAGTAATATTTCGGGGTCAGAAAGATCAATTTAAAAATCCTCGACGTTAAAAGGCATTAAAAATGACTAAGTCCCTGACATTTGGTGAAATTTTCAGATTTTAAGCCTCTTATGCATGCAACTAGGAGCTGAACTGAGCTAAGAATAATATTTGGTGGTACATGTCATCTTCTTGTGAAATAAACAATCCCTTTTATTGCCAAATTTATATTGAAGAAGGGAAGGGAGAATTAGAAAAAGCAAAACAGATTTAGCCTTTAAGAGCAAAACTTTTTCTACCTTTAAGAGCACAAAACTTTTTTTCTTTTAGAGCACTGTTTAATAAGCAATTTTTTCTTACTTTTATTGCCAAAATTTCATTCCTTTTAATCCTTATATATAGAAGACCATTAAATAAAAAATGATATTACTTCTTCTATAAAGCTTCTTTTCCTTTTCAAATTTGATTAGTTAACCAGGCATAATATGAACTTAGATTTATTAAATGAGGTTTTCAATTACGATATTAATTTGTAAATATATGAATTAATAATAAAACAATAAATTACGTATTATTCCACTAAAATTTGTTATTACACGTCTACATTTAATTGTGAAATCTACCATATACCTTATTTAACTCTCCATGTTAAAATTATTGACACATCAATTAGATCAAATTTCTAAAATAATTAATTCATTGATTAATTTAATTTTTTATTCTTTTGCTTAACATATTTCATGTGACAAATATAAAATCCACTTGAAGAGTTTTCACATAAAGGCTCATAAGAAACCATAAATAGGGTGTTATCAATCTCGAATCTGAGACATGGTTGTATCAACTAATTATTATTTCACTAATATTATTTGTTACTCTCCAATATATCGGGAATGTGTTGACCCACAATAGAGCCTCACCTTTTGATTATCAAAATAATAAATCGAATTACATTAATCATAACAATTATATCAAGATTAAGTGCATAAGTAGATGCAATGGTCTCGAGAAGTTCTTTTATTAATATTAAGAGCTAAACAAGCATCTTTAATTGGTCCATTCAATACACATGAAATGTACTAGCATAAGAAGTTGAAATATAACCACTCCAATAATCAAGATTAAATTGAATTTAATCTTTTGGTACAATCATCAAGATATTTGTACTACTTCATCATTGATTATGAACATTAATTTATAACTTATAAGAACCAATAATTTTATCTTTCAGGCAAGAGTTAAATAACTCCATACACAATTATTTTCTTATAATTAAAGGACATACATGGTAACAAAATGATCTATTCAAATAAATACTTAAGTAATTTAAATAAATAAATAAATTATATTTACAAGGGATGAAAACAAACTACTATAACATAAAACACATGGTTAATAGTTTATATTAATACAATAAAGGTAAGTTAATTAAAAAAGATGTTATTGATCATAAATTTTTGGGAAACACCTTAAAGAATCTACTTGTTAAAACGTTTCACTATATACTAGTTTATGATATATGCATTTCACATATGCCGTGTTTGTATAAAAGACATCCACACAAAGAATGAAGTTTAAAAATATTATTTTTCACCAAATAATTATTATAAATGCAATTATTTCCAGCATATAATGAACTTCTTTAGGTAAAAAGGTGTAACACCCCATGACTACCCCTAGACTTCACATGGTGCTTAGGCCTATAAGTAGTCCAAGCTAACTTGTGGCATTTAGCATGACCCTGAGTTATATTATAAATATTTTATAATCATGAGAAAAAGTTGAAAACTCAAAAGTTTGAGGTAAAATAGGTGAAGCAAAACCAATACTATCAACATCAACAAAAAGTCATCTAAAATGTAGTAATAAACTGAAAGCATTTACTAAGTCTAGACAGGCCTCTAAAAACATAAAAGAGTCACTAGGACAGACGAAAGATTTTATTAATTTTGAAATGGACATAAAATTAAACTATTGAAATAAAAAATATGAGGACTCACTAACAGATGGGAGTAAGCAATACTTATCATAACTAATCTTGATGGTGAGGGAGAACACCAGTACCTACATTACGATAGGATGTAGAGCACAAAAAGTATATCGTAATACTTATGGAATGTACTGAGTATAAAGGGGATCCATGTATCATATAAAATTAATATAATTCATAGTATGAAAGCATGCATGATAAGTGTGTACGACTCACCATTATCATTAATTAACACCGACAACTGGAATGTCATAAGATAAAGAGTATCAAAACATAACTTAGTAAAAATAATGAGTTTTATACAATTATATTGTAAAACTAATTTATGGTGAGAGATTATTTTAACCGACATAAAAAATGCAAGCTAGCTTGGAGTCCTGATGTTGGGTGTATTTATGCATTCTAACCTATTTAGCCTTGTTTTGAGGATGATTCATGTGATTAATGGATTCATAATGATAAAAATGAGAATTTAGGTGTTTAATTATGTTCTTATAATGTTTAATGGTTGTTCCACATGATTTTTGATTCAATATGAGAATTTAGAGTTCAACCGAGAAAACTAGTATAACTAGCTTAAGGTAGGTGTTTTTCTAGTCTATTGTGTGGGGTTGTAATATGTTTTAATAAGTTAATAAGGTTTTTATTTTGTATTTTTATATGAAAAAACTTAGTTATAATGTTCAAGGGTCAATTGGATCAATAAAAGAGTCAAAACAATGAGCTAAAGATCAAACTAAATGCAGCCTAGTCTTAGCTCATGTTTCTAGTTCATTATTGAGGATGTTGTGTTGTTTTGAGCTCTAAATTAATGTGTTTAATCATATACGATGCTTTTTGAAGGGAATATTATGATATATGAAGTATTTACAAGCTTCAAATCATATGGAAACAACTCAAAAAGGCTTGGAATGCATCACGGAAGTACAAAATACAGCTTGACGTAAATTTGGACACCTGAAAGGTATTGGGAGAGTAAGGGTGCGTGAGAATGTCTCTAGGAGCGTGTGTCACATAAATGGATTCAGAAAGCACACAAAACACTTAACCAATGATATTTATATGCGGCTCGATTCCCTTCAACGCGTTAATCACTAGGTTCGCAGACGACCAACAACTGTTTCCTTGTTCAACTAGGCATGGGCTATTTCTTCATGTATAAATAGTACCTTATGCATGTTTTTATTTATTTTTTGACGTATTTGGACAAGAGGAGGCTACTTTATACATTATTCCTGAAAGACCGATACTTGGGCTTTCTTGAAGCCACTTTAATACTTGATAAGACCTTGGAAGAGCTTTAACATGGATAACTGAATAAGAAAGGAGTGTGAAATTAAAAAAGGTGAAAGGTGAAAGTAAAGTTCTAAAGAAGTGTTCATTGTGTGTTTAATTGAGATGGTTAGGAGTTAGAGAAAATGTAAAAGAAATTTCAGTTTTTGTTGCCCGATTTTTGTTACAATGAACCTGTTTTCGCCTTGGACCATTTACGATAATGTGCACCTCAACCAAGGCGAATAGCTTTATTTGAGGGTGGCTACTATAGGGGTGCGTAACAAGAATTGGGGTGTGAAGAGGAAAAAAAAATTGAAACTGTGATGTAAGAAGAAAAATACTCCTACCGTAGTTTTATTAATGTGCTTAAAAATAAATTAGGGTGAAACAATTGATGTACGAAGATAATGAAGTGGAAAAATTGGGTTGATAAAATGTGAATTCTATTAAAATATGGTTATGTATTAAGGCGCTTAGGGATATTAGTCACTATTTTCTAAATATTTCCTACCCGTCCCTTAGCCTACGTTACAACCATGAAAGACCTAATTGATCCTACATTTCAACATCCGACTTTTAGTGGAGTATTACACTAATGGCAAGCTTATAGGTTATTATCTATTATGTATGAATTCTTTGTTGAGAGCAAGTGATTAAATTTTGATATTTCCCTCATGATAACTATTGAAAAATTGTGAGAGATATGGAGAAAATTTCTTGCTGTGAGGGTGCATGCAGATGAAAGTATGGATTACTTATTGTATTGTTTGATTGCATGCTTTGGTTATGTTTTCCAACAAATTGAATGCCACTGTTGAGATGATGAGGTTTGAAACAAATTGTTCATGTGCAAAGGAGTATTCTTGACACGTTTATGTAAATGTCCAATGCTTGCATGACTCTTAGGTTGTGATTAGAAGATTTAGTGATTGTGCTGCTTGAAGTTGTTCGAGGACGAACAAATTTTTAAGTGTGTGGTGGTGATCTTGGGTGTATTTATATGTCCAAACACCACTATCTATCCATATTTGGAATTTTTTTGAGAACAAAAATTGTGTTAATTATATTTCATTTGATGCAAAATTTGTGGCTAACCAATGTGATTAGTATATATGGTAAATTTCCAAGAGATTCAGACTAAAATTGGACACATATTATGAAGCAATTATTTATCGATGGTGAGGAATTAATCATGTTGATGTGAAAAACTATTTTTATCGAGTCCAAGAACAAGTGTAGATGAATGAGAGCAAGAGTAAAAGGAAGCAACTGAAAAAGAGTGATTTACGAGATTTAATAGTACATTTGGGGTGAAATTCTACTAACACGATCCAAAGTCGATGCGTTGTGTTGTCCCATAAATTCTGTGCCTTAAGCAAAATTTCAAAAGAAAATTCCAGAACATCGACATGCACTTCAATCAGTAAGTTTGGTGACTTCGTTAAATTTTTAGATGGTAATTCCAGTGACATGACGCGATGTCGACGCATCACATTATGTGTTGTGAATCGAGACTTAGTCGGATTTTTGATGTGAAGTTCCAATTCATCAACACTATATTAATGCGACATGATGGCCTTATCGACGCGATTCACGTCGCGTCGCATCATTAGTCCAGATCTGGTGAAATTTTCTCAAGTATAAAAGGAACACGTGAGCACAATTCCAAACACTTTTTGCAAGCATAGCAACGGCGGAAAAACATAAAATTCTCTCTTTTAGGGTTCTTATTATTTCTTTTGAACTTATTTACTTCAACATTAATTTTGGGTATGATTAATTACTTATTTGTGATGTTTAATTCAAACATGAGTGACTAAGTACCCTTTTTCTGGGGTTGAGGCAAAGAACATGATTACTCTTTGATATTCTTTTTCGTAGTTTCTTTTTGGATTATCATCTGGGTTGTTCTTAATTTCTTGAGCTTACTGTTTTGATGAGTGGCCACCATTAGAGTAACTCTATATTTCTATGTGAATTTGGGAGGAGAATCGTCGAATAGAATGAAGAAATTAAGGAGCAAGGTTCTTATCCTTTTGTTAAATAAGGGGTTTGAATTAGCATATAGGATAGGGATATACCTAGAGGTCTTGCTTGGTTCAATTGAAAGAAGACAACATTATGAATCTAGAAGAATTGTTCTATCTCTGCGGGAGTGGTAGTTGCAATATTCAATAGATAGAAGATTTCAGGTCGGGAGACCAAGATCGTTGCATAAACCTTGTGATTCAACAACCCTATAATTAATTTGATTGTGATAATAATAGATATTTGTATGATTTTTTGAAATGCCTCAACCCTAGAATTCACATCATTACTGTTTACAATCGTGCTTGCCTTGCGATTGTTACAACTTTCTATTTCTTGTTCATTAATTTATATTTTTATTCGTAAATTCTAAATCATCTTGATACCATCAACACTTAATACCTCATTGTCTAAAACTAAAAGTTGGTTAAATTTCTAGTTGTTTAGTCCTCGTGGGAATGATATCCGACTGTCTAAGTCACTATATTACTTTTACGATCACGTGAACTTGAGAGTGCATTTGAGTCACAATAAGTCCGATTCATATTCCTCATTAATAGTACCCAATATATTTTTTCAGAGTATAAAGGCATGACTAAGTAGAATCCGATGTATAATCCCCATTGGGAGGACCCATGTCACGACCTGAGCCGGGGCCTTGGCCTTAACGAGCATTCCGAATCATGAAGGCTCAAACGCCTTTCTCTGTCTGGTAATCATGCACAACATTCATGCAATAAATAAAAACTGTAGAAAATAAATCATGACGGAACCATGGTCATACTCTGAGCTCAATTGACAATAAAGAAAGAAATCCAACAACATCTAAACAATATATGAATCAGTCTGCGAAATCTCTACTAAGTACGAAAATAACAACTGTCTAAAACTGGGACAAGGACCCAGTAGACCTAAGCCAAAGTAAATGACAAAGTATGAAAAACATAGGCCTTCCAAAATAATACCTCAGGCTGAAAAATACAATTTCATTAGAATCAAAGTTTACAATAGAATCAACACTCCATAAAGCACTAACAGGCTCCTATCATGTCCTTACAAAAATTCATAATCGTATATGACTAAATCAGAAAAGACCACGTTATTTAGATTCTAAGCTTATGCACTTGAATCACCTCAACAATGAGACATATAAAAGAACATCAGAGTAAGGAAAGAATTGGGATAACTTTATTTCGTATGGGCGATACCATAGGACGAACTAAAGTATAAAGAATAAACATTCTGACTCCATAGCACGAACTAGATCATGAAGAAAGAGGGACATTCCTAAATGCCTTATAGCCTTCTGCTTAGAAGTGTGGATTTCGCAAACACCTTGGGACCATGAACTGTGCTCTGATACCAAGTTTTTCACGACCCAAGCTCGGGCCCTGGCCATAATGAGCATCCCAAACCACGAAGGCTCAGATGCCCTTTTCTGGCCTGAAATCATGCTCAACATTTATGCAATAAGGAAAAGATGCAAAAAATAAATCATGATGGAACAATGGTCATACTCTTAGTTTAATTGACAATAAAGAAAGAGATCCAACAACATCTAAACAATATCTGAATCAGTTTGTGAAATCTCTACTACGTACAAAAATAACAACTGTCTAAAACTGGGACAAAGCCCTAAGTGGACCTAAATCAAAGTAAATGACAGTCTGAAAAACATACGTCTTCCAAAATAAAGAAGGCTCACCAACTGCACACTTCACTTCTATCTAAAAACTCTATGGCTTAGCAGGACCGCTAGACTGAGCCTCAGACCCAGAAAGGTAGGGGGTTAAAACAATTGTACTGGTACGTAGAGTAAATCCAAAATAATAATTTTTATATAACATAGGTGAGAGTAGTTCAAAAACAATTCATAAATATAACATATGATAAGAAAAAACATGGGCATTTTTAAAAGACTCAAGACTTCTTCGAGCAACCACCATACCGTCTTTAAGCCAATTTTTAACTCTTTAAAACATGTATTCTCAGAAATTAAACTCTTAAAACTCTAGCTCTATTATGGCATAAATTTATATGGTATCGTCATATTATTAAATTGCAAGTCACATCTCTAAGCCATTATTAAGATATTAAAATCTCTATTTTTAAAACATAAGTTTGGGACCACCATATCAATAAATCAATTCAAAGAACTCTTTATTTAAATTCATGTAAATACATGCAAGGAATTTTCTCTTTGTCAACATTTCAATAACATAAGGTGGTCATGTCAATTTTTATAATAACATCCAATTCTCTCTTTTAAACAAGCATATAGGTATAACAAGAAAGTCGCTCTCATCATCTCTAAATTATGTCAAATACTTGGATATTGAAAAGACCACTTTCAAATCATAAAACATGTACTTCAAATCATTTCCAATAAGTTCATAAGCTCTAATTCATCAAAAGAGAGGGATTTAAGTAATAATTCTCTCAATCAAATCTTCAATTTCATACATATATATATAGGTATAAATCAATTTAAGGGAAGCCCATGTAGTTTTAGGATAAACCCTTGATAAATTCATACTTGATAACTTTAAATCATATTAAATAGATTTACCAAGCCCATGTAGTTTTAGGATAAACCCCACATACCTTAGTGATGACAAAATTGTGAAAAGATTGGACCTTTAAGCTTGAATTCCTTAATTTCTTATGAAAATCACCTGAATCTTGTTCTTGGGAATAAAAGAGGGCATTTGATCATAACTTTGATGATTTAGGGACTAGGAATTGTAAATAATATGGTTAAAAATCCCTTATAATGATTTGGAGTGATTAGGGATGGTTTAGGGGTGTGGAATAACTTTAACACCCTTGATATAAGTTAAAATGGAGTGTTTTTGGCACTTGGCAATGGCTTAGGCGGCACCCAATCAAAAGCAAGAGCCAGGGTGGGTGACACCTTGTCAATCTCCTACGTTTGGTTGGGCGACGCCTAACCAATCGCACAC
>NC_061116.1:10168145-10201720 GCF_002878395.1 Capsicum annuum
AAAAAATGGCTGACGAAATCCGTGATAGGCCATCAGACCTGAGATAGGCCATCACAAAATGTCGTCACGAAAGGGTCGAATTTTTGATTTTCTGCCTAAGGCTGATGATGTCATCAAAAATTTCGTCTGAAAGTGACAACATCATCAGAAATGGCATCAGAAACATGACAGCCCGTCAAAACCCGTCAGAACTGTCGTCACCATTTTCCAGATTGACCATGTTGCAGTAAAATTGGTATAACTCTTTTCTCCAATATTAGATTTTTACGAAATTGGTATCGTTCAAAAATCAATTCAATTATTTATCTGTTGATAGGTCATGAGATCAAAAATTTCAAGTATAATGAGAGATATGCTCATTTGAAGTTGACTATACCAATATCCTTCCCAAGAACTCAATCGGTAAAGAATGTTTTAATTCACCCAATCGTTAGGACATCTTTAAGACCTTAATACACACCATCCTTGATTAGAAAGAAACCAAAGATCTAGAATTTTTTTCTCAACAGTTTGATTCGTGGTTGCACTATTGGTTATAGTCTCAGGGAATTACAAAATGACTCTAACTTCGTCACCGGGTGTTCGATTCGGGTGAATCTTATGTCACTGGAAAGCTTATCCAATTCTCCACATGGTCGAGAGTAGAATTTAGGGAAATACAACATGATATAAATAACAATCAGTTTAGAAGTCATCCATATTCACCCAAAAGATAGATTTAGGCATAAGAAACGATCGGGGTATTACAGTAGACCCTCTAAGTCATTATATACAAAAAGTTATTGTCAATTGAAATCGACCCAAGTTTTGACGCTCACTCAAACTCGAATGATAGGAAAGTTTCCAACTCTTCCTTGGGTTAAGGGATCTCTATAATCTCAATTCATGCTCAACTTTATTATCACAAAACATAGATAATTAACACACTATATTTGCACTGGATTTATTGCTTTCAGAACTTTTATGTGAAGGAATGACGGTTTACGTTCTAGCCCAAAATGCGGGGTGTTAAAACTAGATATATGTTTTCTTAGTGTGTAATGACATGATTATTATGGAATCATGAACATTAATCCAGAAGGCTAAGTGAATTTATGGTACCACGTCATTTTTGGTTTTGGGAACTCTAAACCCGTCTATGCTCGATGCTTAATACTACTACTAAAATTAGACTAAAGATTGTACTAAATGAAGTTCATCACGAAGTAATCATAACTGAATTATATGTCTTAAAACCATGGATGGTTAAACGTTAATTTTATAATAATAGGTCAAATTCACGAGTTTCATAATAAACCTAAGCCTGTGGTATGGAGTTCATGTCTTGTAGTTTATATCATTTCAAAATCATGTGATGTTTACTCAACCATGGGATTTCATTCCAAATGAGTTATTAAAAGTAGCATATGGTTAAAAATACAAACTTGGTGGTAAATAAACCAAAAGGTCATAAACATTGTAATAATGCAAAAACAAACTCATTTAGGAGCATGAAATTTAAGGTCATGAAAATTAGGCTTAAACCCTAGTCGATAATTTTTTAATTCATTAAAAAAATAATGTTTTTGGGCTCAAGAATGAAAGAAATACTTGTAGAAACCCCACATAGCTGAACTTGATGATTTTTGGAGGAAAATTTGAGTTTGGGGCCTCGGATATTGAATTTGTAAGAGAAACCCTCGATTTTGTTTTTCATAAGGGTTTAGAGGAGAATGAATGATTTAGAAGGATCTTTCTACGTGTTATGGTTGACTTTTTGTATTAGTATGGGTTTTGGGAAGGTTAAATATGACTATAATGATAGAGTTGACCTTAATTTTTAAGGGAAAATCAAAATTTATATGCGTTGGTTGGGGTTATGCTTTGAATGGCTCATCGAATGACACCAATCAATGCCTCGCATGACCCATCGAATGGAACTCAGTCGTATCTCACATGACCTATAACATGACCTAATAAATGACCAATTGGGATGTGTTGTCTGAGGCGAGGATGATATCTCCTAAATTACACCACCTAAAAAGTATAACATGGTCAAACTAACAAAGTTTCAGGTCGAAACCACAGGAAATATGACGAATCCTTGTCAAGAACTTGCTGATGTAGTCAAAAAATGCAGAAAGTAAATGGGGGAATTTTGTAATAAAAATAGTAATAGTAACAAATCTTGAAAACTTTAGGTTGAAATCAATATGAGACAAACATTAGGATTTTGTTCCCCATGACTTAATAACTCCACAAACTTATCTTGCTCGTCAAACTATCATGGTGCCTTGCATGTAGAATCTGACAATTTAGGTTTCACTAACCATCTCCCAGTATCGTTTGGTAAATTTCACTTATTTCCTCTCAATTTTATAGTATCTCTTTCTGGATCTAGCATTAATTATCTCCTTTCTATCATAGTTAATTTGATGAAGGTTGGTAGCTTCAAATTACCGTTGTTATCTTCTTTTCCTAATCACAACCTCTCTTTTGAGTTAGTATTGAATACAGGAGGGATCTTAGCATCTACAACCTGTAAGAAGTCAATCAATATGAAGAAAACCACAATAAATGCATAATTATTGATCTACTAAAACTTTGCACTTCCTCTACTTCATTATTCCATCAGGGTTCCCACAATGCTAGTTAAGAGGTTTAGTGGCTTATGTTCTCAAGAATCCTATAGAAGACATGATTGTAAGTATGTGAATAATCTAACAATAAATTAAGAATGAAAGCAAGAATCTCAAATTAATCTCAAACCATAAAAGTCAAGAACAAAACCTTCAAGATCAAAATTGTATCTCAGGACTCAAAAGTATGTAAACATATTTCTGGGTGCATAAAATAATAACAAAAAATAAATGGGGGTATTTATAGGATACAGAAACCTTAAAATTCTATCAAAAATAAAATGGGAAAACTATGTCAGCACAGATCTAGGGACCCACTTATGAGTTGTAGGTACTACCCAAGGACCCTAGGTAGGTTCTTATGTTTCAGAGCAATCAGTAGGTTGCAGATCACTAATCTACGGGGGTACCTACGGGGGTTGTAATTGGTACTTATGCCCCTTAGGTTCCCTACATAACTCTCTGACCCAAAAATCAACCTCTCAAAACTTTCTACTGGCACTTACGAGGCTATTTATGATGTACATAAGTACCACTTATGGCCTGTAAGTGGGTCTGTAAATGGACTTCACAACTATACTTTATCTTTTTTGTCCTCCTTTGCTCCTAAACCTATTTTCTAGCAAAACAAAAAGAAAAACACATTACATCTAATAAAAGGACCTAAGTACTTGCATAATTTCTAATTTTAAGCATCAAAAGTGTCAAGGAATCATGGCACATCAACAACCTCAACTTAGAATGTTTGCATACCCTCAGGCAGCTAACATATAACAAAGACATTACGATGCTTAACTAATAGAAACCAAAGGCACCTACGATAGTCAACTCAACCTTTAGCTCAAAACTCTTACCTCCTCATATTTTCAACCTTTCTAAACCACTGTGTGGATCTATGTAGCAAAACAATATGACATAAAGGAATCATTTAATGGCATTATATTAGCAAAAAATAACAAAGATAATATAAAATTTGCACTACCCAAACAAAAAAGAAATTAACAACACAACCCATGTACCCTCTCCAAAAAAAGTCCCGACTCTTACGGTATCATTATGTTAATGCAAGAGACTATGTCAAGAAACACACGCTAAAAAAAGAAGTTCAATAAATGTGTATAGAATACCATAGGCTTGCCCTTACTTTATATACCTTAGTTTTTCAAATCGTTGGACTAGGATCATTATAGGATGTTATTTGACTTGTAATGTAGGCTTCGGGCAGGTATGGTAAATTTGATATCTAGTGACTCACCCTCCTTGACACTACATATACATTTTGGCTCTAATTCTCAACCATTTTCTTTTCTTTCTCCCATTTGCTCTTTTATTGATTATTTTGGATTGGGTGTGGTTTTGTTTTTGCTTTTCATTTAAACTCCTTTTTTCATGTATTTTCTTTTCTCTCTCTCTTTTTTTCTTCTACCACACCCAACCTTACTTCTGTTACTTTGACATTAAACACCCTTATTCATACCTAAATTTAACTATGTTCCCATATGATAGCCACCCTCAACATAGGTTATTGATAAAAATTGAGATGCACATGGTCCAAGGAGGGACCAGGGCCAAAACATGTTTTTTATAATCAACTGGGAATGTGAAAAGGTAAAAATAAAAAATATTTCAATGTAGGATCAAAGTAGGGATCAAGGATACTTATTAATTTTTGGATGGTTATTTAGGCTAATACTGAACTAAGTAAAAATGGCCTTTGATCATATCCTAACAAAAAATTCTACAACCTAGCCAAGACTAACTGTAGTACACCAAAGTTTCCTAACTAAATTTTTTGTCCATAGAATGCAAGTGTTAGCTTCTTAATTGAATGATGTTTATTCCATGAGGAATTTTCAAGATTTTCACCTTTTGATATGTCGAAAATTCAATAAGCTTTCCATCGATATAAAATTCACCTAAATTTGATAATCGGGTAAGAAGTTATGACAATTTCAGGTTCCCATCATAAAACAGTGCCATTTTAGTCAGTGGCTCGCCACGCCATAGGAGAAAATGGCAATTGTCAAATTCCAATAGGGGTCCGCGATAGTGTCCTGTTGTGCCAAACTTCCAATTCTCCAATAAAGTGGAACGCGATAGCTCTATGTCGCGCTATCCCTCAATATCTTAATTGTCAAATTCCAGTGACATGACGCGATAGCACCGATTGCTCTAGGGGTCCAATTTGGGAAAATTTAACTGAAATTAAAAGACGCATCTAGGGTTCAAAGGGTTAATTTCCCACCCCTATTTAAGCTCTTTAACATGAGTCAGCTATTTGGTACCCAAAATATACTAGTTTCTCTCAATTTTATCTCAAGAACAAGCTAGGGTTTCAATTAGGGATTCAATTTAAAAAAAGCCTCTCCATCAATATTCGCTAATGTAACACCTCGAATCTGGTACCTGAAATGCAACACAGTGCTCATGACCCTAAAGGACCACAGGTTAACCCATGACTGATATCTGTACCTGTATACTGCATAATATATTGTATGATTGTGGAAACATGAACTGATAGGCCCTAAGATTAAAGATTGTAACATAACTGATAAAGATATAACATCTGAATGTTGTATGAAATACCCAAAACAAAATTTAAAAAACATGATAGTCTTAACATGATAGTTTAGAAAACCTCTAAATGACTGAATTATCTAAATAAGGAGTTGATGAGACATGTCCCAAACTAAATCAACTAATAAATTAATTAATAAGATAATAAATAAATGATTATGTCCTTAAGAGAGGAGGAATCAGTGCTAACTCGGTTTGCTGAGACTGGAATGCTACTAATGGTCAGGAGCTCATGCTTCTAAACCTATGGTATAAGACAACATAGCGCAAATATGTCAGTACTTTTATTGTACAAGTATGTATGGAAGATAGGCTGAATGCATGGGGTTTGTATGCATGAACAATACTAGTTAACTGACTAATATAAACTTCAGAATACATGTACGAACACGTAGTAACTGTATCTGAGATCATGATAACATGAATTTACTGATAACTAAGATGACTGATAACTGAGTTCTGATGGCTGATATAACTGATAACATGAGTGATTGTATCTAGTAGTCCTGAATCTAATAGAACTAGCTGAGTTCTGTACTGTATCTGACAGTCTTGAATTCTATAGAACTATCTGAGTTCTATTACTAATATTGAATAACTGTATCTGACAGTCCTAATTCTGCAACTGAAACTGTGGGAAGTAGTTATCTAACCAACATTCCCCAAACAATACATTATAGTTGTGTTGGGGTCCAATCTATAATCTTAATTGGAAGGGTGTAAATACCACACCAATGGTAAGGACAAGCTCTGAGTGACCCTCATCTGATAGTGTACCAAAAAGAGAATGGTGGGGCCCTTATCTGATAGTGCCTAGCTACCTCATCAACCCTCATCTGACAGTGTTGATGTCTTAACCTATGCTAGCTACATAGTTTTGGAAAGCAAGGATGACTTCTAAGAATAACACCCTCATCTAATAATGTGTGTTCCCATCCTTGGGTTTACTCAGTGCTAATTTCTACTCCCATATGAATAAAAACTGATCATGGATTACTGAAATGAACTGGACTGAATTACCTGTGTTCCATCGAGTGATGGACTAGTACTGAGAATACTATATTACTGAGCTTTCCTGAGTCACATAACTGACTGAGTTCTATGGATCATGGCTAAACGAAGGATATCATGAAAACATGACACGGGCTTTAGGCATACATCTATATTTTTGGGGTACCAGTACCCCCAGGACTCAATGGAAGGAAACTGACAAGGCATGACATTCTTCAATACATGACTAACATCAACAATATATAATCCATTGACTAATATATTTCATCAAACAATTGACGTACATAACTTATAAATGAATGGGGATTTCATAATATCAAACTAGTATGGCATTTTTTCTTCACATAGGTATTTAATCAAACATGTGGGGAGCATGCTTTGGTTAATCAATCATCAACATATATAATAATAAAGGATACATAAATAAAATTGTAATCAAATATGTGGCCTTTTAGTTCATGTTTCTTCAATCATATAGTATATTATGAAGTATACAGGTCCAGATATCAGTCATGAGCAATGTGTATTATTACGGGTACCAGATCCAGGGAGTTACAAACTTGGTATCAGAGACTAAGGTTCAATAGAGTCCTAGGAAGTCTGAAAGCTAGTGTGGTATGCTCTCTAGTCTCGAAAAGATAAAGAAAATTTTCCTAATGTGGTTAGTGGTATGCTGCAGATCTTTCATGTGTATGTTTACGCTTTGCTAGATCTAGGAGCTTCTTTCTCTTTTGTTAGTCCTTATATAGTTTTTGATTTTGGAGTTAGTCCAGAAATTCTATGAAAGCCCTTCTCAGTCTCTACCCCAGTGGGTAAAACCATCATACCCCGGCGGGTATATAGGAACTGCCCGGTTATGATATTTCAGAAAGTCACTTCAACAGACTTAGTAGAATTAGAGTTAACTGATTTTAATGTCATTCTCAGTATGGATTTACTTTTTTCATGGTATGCCACAGTCTACTGCAGAAACAGAATAGTCCAGTTTCAATTTTCTAATGAACCCATCCAAGAGTGGAAGGGTAGTGTATCCGCTCTTGTTATAGTTAAGGACATTAGTTTTGAAAATCCTTGTCTTGGTTCAGTCCCAGTCATGAATGAATATTCAGATGTCTTTCCCGAAGATCTTCCAGGGATTTTTCCCTAAAGGGAAATAGACTTTGGTATCTATTTCCTTCTAGATAGTCAACCTATATCTATTCCTCCATATAGAATGGCACTAGCAGAACTCAAAGAACAGAAAGAATAGATGAAGGATCTCTTAAATAAGGGATTCATTAGACTCAGTGTGTACCCGTGGGGTGAACCAATCTTATTCATACAAAAGAAAGATGGTTCTCTCGGAATGTGCATAGACTACCGTTAACTCAATAAAGTCACGGTCAAGAACAAGTATCCACTTCTCAGAACAATGACTTCTTTGACCAACTTCAGGGCGCCTGTTATTTCTCTAAGATAAACCTTAGATCCGGCTATCATTAACTCAGAGTCAGAGAATGTGACGTTCCAAAAAATGGCCTTTCGTACTCAGTATTGTCACTTCAAAGTCCTAGTTATGTCCTTTGGTCTTACTAATGCCCCAACAATTTTCATGGCCTTGATGAACCATGCGTTTAAGCTGTACTTTGACATGCTCATCATAGTCTTTATAGATGATATTCTGGTCTATTTCTATAGTGAGCGTGATCATGCAAACCTTCTTAGAATTGTACTTCATGCTCTCAAAGATCATCAACTGTTCGCCAAATTCAGTAAGTGCAAATTTTGGTTAAGGTCAGTAGCATTATTTGGCTATATCATTACAGGTGATGGCATTAGAGTAGATCCTTAAAAGACCAAAGCGGTAAGAAATTGGCCAAGACATATCTCTCTATCAGATATTAGGAGTTTCTTGGGTTTCGCTAGCAGTTTGTTGAGGGATTTTATTCTATTGCATCCCCTTTATACAAATTGACTCAAAAAAAGTCAAGTTTTAGTGGTCAGATCATTGTGAGAAGAATTTCTAGGACTTGAGACTCGACTTACGTTAGCTTTAGTCCTATCTCTTCCAGATGGGTTAGATAGTTTTGTAGTGTATTGTGATGCATCCAGAGAAGGTTTGGGTTATGTCCTTATGCAGCATGGTATGTTCATAGCCTACGCCTCCAGACAGCTTAAACCCCATGAGAAGAATTATCCTACTCATGATCTTGAGTTATCAGCCGTAGTATTTTCCTTAATTATTTGGAGGCATTATCTCTAAGGAGTTTATGTAGGTATGTTCACAGATCATAAGAGCCTTCAGTATTTCTTTTCTCAAAAAGATCTCGATCTTCATCAGAGAAGGTGGTTAGAGCTCTTGAAAGATTATGGAATGAGTGTCCTTTATCATCCAGGAAAGGCCAATATGGTGGCCGACACTCTCAGTAGATAGTCTATAGGTAGTGTTGCTTATATTGAGGATAGTAAGAAAAAGTTAGCTCAGGAAGTCATCAGCTTTCCTGACTGGGCGTTCGCTTAGTTGATATAGAGGAGGATGATATATGGGTTTAGAGTAGTTCAGTATCATCTCTAGTTTTTGAGGTGAAAGAAAATCTACATAGAGATCCCAGTTTAATCAAGTTGAAAGAGTCAGTTAAAGATGAGAAAGTGGAGGTTTTCTCCTAAAGGGGAGATGGTGTTCTGCGTTGTCAG
Organism: Capsicum annuum; assembly: GCF_002878395.1. Classification (NCBI taxonomy): domain Eukaryota; kingdom Viridiplantae; phylum Streptophyta; class Magnoliopsida; order Solanales; family Solanaceae; genus Capsicum; species Capsicum annuum. The sequence continues at coordinate 10,177,025 of NC_061116.1, forward strand.
TCATCTATGTGTTCCAACTATAGATGACTTAAGGTAGCGAATTCTTGTAGAAGTGCATGGTGCACGCTATTGGTCGAGTGGGATGAAGAGAGATATTGCAGAGTTTGTGGCTAAGTACTCTACATATGAGCATGTTAAGATAGAGCATCAGAAGACTAGTGGGCCTATGCAGGAGTTAATTATTACTACTTGGAAGTGGGAAGAAGTTAACATGGACTTCGTGATGGTTTTGCCTCAAACTCGTCATCAGCATAATTCAGTCTTGGTCGTTGTAGAAAGGATGATCAAGTCATCTTATTTCCTCCCAATTCATACCTCTTATTTAGTTGAGGATTGCACCAAACAGTACATTAGAGAGTTGCTCAGATTGTACGGTGTTTCATTATCTATTATCTCAGACAGAGGTACCTATTTTACCTCTCAATTCTGGAAGGCATTCCAAAAGGGTCTTTGTAGCCAAATTTGGATGGCTCCATTCAAAGATCTCAATGGTAGAAGGTGCATATCTCTAATTGGTTGGATAAAAGTTAGTAAGGCCTTAGTTATAGGGTCTGACTTAGTATTTGATGCATTAAATAAAGTCTGGTTGATCAGAGAAAGACTTCGGGCTCCTCAAAGCCGAAAGAAGTCTTAACTAGATGTACGTAGAAAGATTCTCGAGTTTGAGATTGGTGACTCTGTCTATTTAATATCTCTCCCATGAAGGGAGTGAAAAGGTTCAGCAAGAAGGGAAAGTTCAGTCACCGATATGTCAGTCCATTCAAAATTCTCAGTCTCTTTGAAAAGGTAGCTTATGAGCTTGAATTACCTTTAGATCTAGCCTCAGTTCATCTAGTCTTGCATGTCTCTTTGCTCAAGAAGTGCATAGGTAACCCAGCGGTTGTAGTCCCTATTCAGATAATAGATATTCAGAACAACCTCTTTTATAAACAGATTCCAGTAAAAATTCTAGACTATCAGACTCGTAGACTAAGGAACAAAAAAGTCCCTCTAGTCAAAGTTCTTTGGCAGAATCAGTCCGTTGAGGGAGCTACTTGGGAAGCAGAAGCAGACATGAGTACCAAGTATCCTAACCTATTCTCCGCCAACTTAGATCTAGCTCATGGTAATAGTTCTCCTTAACTTTTTTAGTTTTCATGTCAAGATTTTAGTTACAATTTGATATCAGTCTCATACACAAGATTCCATTTTTACACTAGGTACTAAGTACCATTGCATATTCAATTATATGTTTACGCATCAGATTAGTCATGTATTTATGCATCAGTCATGCATTATCCTTGTGAGAAGACTCAGTTATTAAAAATCTCAGTCATGTAATTAGTTTCATTGTGAATTCATGCATCAGATATATGTGATCATCTTATCAGTACTCTTAGTCATGCATTCATGTATCAACTCAGTCATGAAATCATGCATCAGATATGCATGCTCAGTATGAATCTCTGAAATGTCAGTTATGTCAGTCATGTTTCATTGTTCATGTTCCTTGTGTACTTCGGCTTATCATTTCTCCTCTCTTCGTCAGTCTCATTTGAGGAAAAATGTTCCTAAGGGGGAGATATTGTAATAACCCGAAGTTTCCTAACTAAATTTTTTGTCCCAAGAATGTCAACTGTTAGCTTCTAAATTGAATGATGTTTATTCCATGAGAAATTTTCAAGATTTTTACTATTTGTCATGTGGGAAATTGAATAATCTTTCCATCGATATAAAATTCACCTAAATTCGATAACCGAGTAAGAAGTTATGACTATTTCAAGTTTCCATCGTAAAACAGAGCCATATTATTCAGTGGCGCGCGCCACTGGAGAAAATGGCAATTGTTAAATTCCAGAAGGGGTCAGCGATAGTGGCGCATTGCGCTAAACTTCCAGGTCACAAATAAAGTGGCAACACGATTGCTCCACGTCGCGCCATCCCTCAATTTCTCAGTTGTCAAATCCAGTGACACGGCGCGATAGGGCCGTGTCGCGCCAGGGGTCCAATTTGGGAAAATTTGACTAAAATTAAAAGTCGCATCCAGGGTTAAAATGGTAAATTTTCCATCCCTATTTAACCCCTTTAACACAAGATATAGCTATTTGAAACCCAAAATATATTAGTTTCTCTTAATTTTCTATCAAGAAAAAGCTAGGGTTTCAATTGGGGATTTAATTTAAAGATAGTCTCTCCATCAATCATTTCTAAATCAAGAACTAAGGTAAGCGTTGTGTTGATTTATGGATTCCTTTCATCCATAAATCTCAAGAAACCTATTTAAATTATTAATCATGATATGTATGTTTTGGGTTGGTTGTAACCATGTTTATCTTGTTATATGATTCCAAAGTTGGAATATTTATGTGTTTTTCATAAAACTACATTAGCAAGCGAGTGGAACCAACAAATTTAATTATTTATATTGTGTCAATTTGATGATTAGTCCTATGCCCTAAAGGTGCATGCAAGTTTTTTGATAAAATGCCTAGAAGGATAGAAATCATGCACTATAGCTTAATTGTGATAAAAAATTACTTCCATGCTATTCTTATGTATTGAAATTGTTTGTCGAATTGCTCATGAGTTATCCATATGAAAAATTATGCTATGTATACATGCTATATTAGTCACGTACCAAGCTATGATAATCAAATGCCCATTAAATTTCGTCAATTATTGTATTATGGTTTGTTGATGTTAGTCATGTATTCAAGAATGTCATGCCTTGTAAGATTCCTTCCATCGATTCCTGGGGGTACTTATACACAAAAAACATAGCTGTGTGCCTAGAGTTTGTGTCTTACTTTTACGATATCCTCAGTCAAGCCATGATCCATAGAACTTAGTCAGTCATGTGACTCAGTAAAACTCAGTAATACAGTAATCTCATTACTATTTCGCCAGTCAACGAAACTGAGTAACTAAGTCAAGTTTAGATAATTAATCCATGTTCAGTGTCTATTCAGATGGGAGTAGAAATTAGCAGTGACTGAACCCAAGGATGGGAACATACACTGTCAGATGAGGGTGTGATTCTTAGAAGTCATCCTTGCATTTCAGAACTATGTATCCAGCATAAGTTGAGACATCAACACTGTCAGATGAGGGTTGATGAGGTGAATAAGCACTGTCAGATGAGGGCCCCGCTATTCTCTTTTGGGGACACTTTCAGATGAGGTTCACTCACAACTTATCCTTAATAGTGGCACGGTATCGACACCCTTCTAATGGGGTTAAAGATTGGACCCTACCTTATCCATAATGGCGTATTAGGGACATGTTTGTTAGATAACTACTTCCCACTGTTTCAGTTACAGAATTAGGACTGTTAGATACAGTCAATTAGTCACAGTATTAGAACTTAGATAGTTCTATAGAATTCAAGACTATCTGATACAATTAATTCAGATACAGTATGAAACTTAACTAGTTCCATCAGATTTAGGACAATTAGATACAGTCACTCATGCCATCAGTTATATAAGTCATCAGAATTCAGTTATCAGTCATGTTAGTTATTAGTAAATTCATGTTATCACAATCTCAGATATAGTTACTATGTATTTATACATGTATTCTCACGTTCATATTAGTTAGTTAGCTAGTATTGTTCATGCATATGAACCCTATGCATTCAGTATTCCTTCCATGCATACCAGTACATTCAAAGTACTGACGCATTTGTGCTATGGGGTCTTATACCATAGGTTTAGAAGAATGAGATCCAGATCATCAGTAAAATTCCTGTCTCAGCAGTCAGAGTTAGCAGTGAGTCCTCATCTGTTTAGGACATGATCATTTATTTATTACCTCGTTAAGTAATTTATTAGTCAGAGTTAGTTGGGGATATGTCCCATCAACTCCTCATTCAGACTATTCAGTCAGTTAGAGGCTTTCCAGACAATCATGTTCAAACTATCATGTTATTTCAGTTTTTTTGGGTATTTTATACCCCATTCAGATGTTATATCTTTATCAGTAATGTTACAGTCATGGACCTTATGGCCTTTCAGTCCATGTTTCCGCAATCATACAATATACAGGTACAGATATCAATCATGGTTTAGCTTGTTGTCCTTTGGGTTCATGAGCACCGTGTAGCATGCTGGGTTCCAGATCCGGGGTGTTACAATAACCGAGCAAGTTATGGATTAAATGCACAAAGGGACTAGGTAAGAACTCACACAGTTAACAAAAATTTTAGAGGGGTATCTTTTTTATCAAAATACTTTAGAACAAACTACACATGTCAACTACCATTAGGTTCCTTATTTTTCTCCTAATTAAATACAAACAACATATAACACATAAAATGACAAATTAAGACCTAAATATGCTAGTTCTATTAGGATAACATAGCCAATGGGAAAAGAAACACAACAAGAAAAACTCTGAGTTATGGTATATCCCCCAACTAAAGATTATGCATTGTCTCTAGTGCATTACTACAACATAAAACAAGAGACGAAAACATAGCTGGAAAGCTCTATATGTTCAAATCTGACACATTCCCATATGGGGGATCTCGTGGATTAATTGTAGGAGGTGGTGGTGGGGCGCAACTAGAAGTGGTGCCTGTTTCCATGTCGGTGCACCTCCACTCATCAATCGAGCCCTAAACAAGCGGTTCATTAGTGTCCCTTATTATGAACTGCTATAATCCATAGTTGAATCCTATAACTACTTCTCACGATCTCTCTTAGCCTCAACAATTAAGACTACCTCATTCTTGGCAAATATATCAAACTCGATAGTAGGAGATTCGTGTAATGGATATGTAAAATATGGAATGACTAGAGCAATGATCGAAATATGGCTCTTAGATAGTGATCGTACCTCTGAGCACAATGTAGACATCTCCTTGCATAGGCCTAACAAGTTTGGTGCCTGGACCTCATGCAATCGTGCATTTATTTGAATCTCAAAGTTGTCTATATTGGTATGTATCTCTCTAGTATACTACTCCATCATTGACATCCACCCTCTTAAATCTAGCCTCAAAAGCCTCTAAAGTTGTTCAAACCAATAGCCAAATCTGACCAAATAACATGGTTAAATAAGTCTCTATCTGAGTGAGTGGAGCAATCACCTGATCCTTCTGCTCAACAATATACTGCAAAAACTCATGTGGCACACTAATAAACCCAGTAGCTATCGGACAAAGGGGTAAAATGGTAGCCTCAATTGGTGCTGAAGTAGAAGCCAAGGTTGGTTCAGATGTGCCTGTGTCCGCGTCACCACATATTGTAGTAGCGCACTCAACTCTCTGACTACCTGTGTCTATATTGACACTCACATACAGCCTCTCAAAATGATGGCCCTTCAAAAAGGGTCATACCAGAAGATGACAGTTGTTGTGCTTAATGTGCAAGGATCGAGTTGGAATCATCTTCAATCAAACTAATCTATTCCACGTGAGTCTCCTCTATCCATTTATCCACCTATAGAATTAGTATAACTCCAAGCAGCATCGCACAATTTTTGTATCAAACATGAAAAGGAAAGGTCATAGTTTCATGAAATAAATCGACCCCGACCCTTGTCGTAATGGGCATCCCAAGTTCAACTGGGACTGGGGAATGCCCCTTCTTACCCAACCCAACCACTTATATCTAGCTTAGGTGTGCTGAATGTTGAACATATAACAAGATTATATTATTGTTCTCAATAAGACTCTGGGATAGGGTCACAACCGTGACCGACCCAACTGAGTCCTACCCTACCAATCGTACCAAACCAAACTATATGCCATAAACCAAAGGGAATACAAAAATACAATATGAAAATCAATCCCAAAATATAATAGAATGGAACAACCAACAATATCTTCCAATGATGTCAGCCCATCGGCTTATACCAATGCCATGGCAGAGACCAATAGTGATCCAACCGATACAAAACCCCAGAAGCACCACAAAAACTCTATCCAAAAGAGTATATAAATCCAGTTGAGACATGCCTCCAACCATGGAAAAAACCAATATATAAAATAAAACAAAAGTGTCTAAAGAAATCTATAACATGAAAGAATGCCTTCCAAAAGAATGGAAGCTCACCACTTCAGTCCAAATGTTGATACTGAATCTGCTTGATGAACAGGTAGAGTAGAATGGCTGATTCCTGCATAGCGTGGGTGTACAGCCGCATGTAGATGGGGTTCGTCATTGACTACTAATATGAATCTGAAAATAAGGATAAAATAATGCTAGTCGTAAAACCAAGTAAAACCATCCATAATGCATACAACCATATAAGTACCAGAAAATGAGGCTGGGCTTAAAATACACTTAAGACCTTTACTTGGTCTGTGCAGCTTTGCCGTCCTTATCAACCATGAGCAATATGGGTTCAGCTCCCCCGATTGTAAAGGTCCCAGTTTGTGTAGCCGTACAACTAGTAAATATCCCATAGGATGACTAGTACATCCCTCCTATATAAAAAAGTTACACTCACATGTGGTCATTAAGACCCTTTATATGGAAATTATGAGTTTTCAATTTTAGCTCCCCGGGACCGCCATCTTCCATGGCTTAGCTACACACCCCGCAGTTAATTCCCATTTAAAACCATGTCTAAACAATCCATTTTCCATTTATTAACCAAGGCCAATATTAGTGGTATCTTTATACGACCCTTTACTTGCAAGTAATATCCAGAGCCAAACCATTTAGGTTAATGGGACCTTAGGTGCCCTTTCCAAATACCATATTAAATTCATTTGGGGGACATCCATGTTCTCCACTAACATAACCATTTAGCCTTTAGACTTTTCAAACCATGCATAAATCCTTTATGCAATTTAAAACATGCAAAAGTTACATTAAAAGAAGTCAATCCAATAAACATATCTTTATAAGCATTTTATCAAACACCTTGGGGGCATAATATAACCAAAATAAATTCCAAAGACTATTAAACCATTAGCATGCCATCCAATAGTCCCAAACCACCATTAATGCATATAAAAGCATAATTAAAACAATAAGAAACTATAACAAAGCATTCAATATCAAAACCCCCAATAATAGTTGAAAAACCATACTCATCAAATAGTAAAACCATGAAATCAATCATATAAATCATACCTTTAGTTCGAATTACAATGAAGGAAGATAATCATGCCTGAAACCGAAAAATTAATGAAAAAAATTCATGAAAGCAAGACCCAAAGCAATTCGTACGATAAAACCCTAGCTTTCTTGCTTCAAAAGATCTTGAGAGAATTATGAGATGTTTTGGAATAGTTTCTAAGTGTTAATGAATAGAATAATAGGGTAAATAACCTCCTAAGTATATTAGAAGTTGTGGGTCCCAATTAGGGTAAGTAGGGAAATGTCCAGAATACCTTCACTTAAATCCCTTTAAAACCCATCATAGAGATACGACTAACCCATACGAGTCCTACCCTCTTATACAATTGGTATCCACCACTCGTATACAAGCCTCAATCCTTGGATCAAACATTCTCTAGTATATGACTCATCCAACTAAGTTGTAACCAAAATATTCGATTAATAACCACAAAGTATGAAATACTAGGAGGATCAAACACTGTATACCATATGAGTCCCTGATACAACTTGTACTAATCCCTTACGAGTCACACCTCTAAGTTTTACCATTTTTAGTAACTAAAACCACCCCACCAACTAACATTGGTCAACATACAACATGACCCTACCACTCTGTAATGACCCAAAATCATGTTCCGGGATGTCACACGGTAATTAGGGCTACAAGTAGTCCCAAGCTAACCCCTTTGAGCCTACTTCTAATAATAATACCTATTTCAAGATGAAATAATTCAAACACTAGCACTGTTATATCAAATGATAGAATTATGAAGATAATACTCGGTCTAAACAACCACAATACTGGAAATCTCTATACAACCATAGTTTGATAACTAGTCTGACAAAGCCTCTACTAATCCATAAACTAGAGAGCCATTGGGACAGGTCCCCAACTGACTCGAAATGAACTGAAAGTAATAACATAGTCTCTCAAATGGATAAATGTCTGAAGATAGGTCCTCAAACCATGAGGATTCACTACTATAGGAATGTAGACAAAAGTACTCAGAAGTCACTAATGAGGCTGGGATTGAGCACCTGAACCTACATTATAAGACAATGCAGCACATAGACGTATATGTGGATCTAGACTTATGAATGTACTGAGTATATGGGGGAGTATTATTTACATAAAACAATATCAATACTCTTTAATCAAATCATGCATGAAAATAGGAATGACTCACAATGCTTGAATAAGTTAAAATGTAAAGCTCATAAATCATGTAGAATGAAGCATGTAACACAAATCTCGTGAGTCATTATACTTTAGCTTTAAAATCTGCGCTCCCCTCTTATTCTCATTACTGATAGGATGAAGGAAGCTTTAAACAATACTTTGAACTCATGCATATGTCTCATGGAGAGTAAAACTTCTTTGTTCCTCAAGAATTATAACTCTTTTGAACTCAAACACTTGGAACTCAAAATCATATAACTTTAATTTAAAAACCGGTGATCAACTCATATTAGTATAGAAAACTACTTCCTTCTTTAGAAAATACTCATAAGCAATTCATTCACTTTAGAAAATATTTAATCTCAATGCTTTAGGGAAAATATTCTATCTCAATGAAAAATACTTTAGTTTAGGGAGGTTCTCTTAACCGACATAAACTATGCGAGCTACATGGAGTCCAACGTTTTGTCCCCCTAAGGAAGAGACCTCGCATTGTGGAGAGGTAGCATACTCTTGCCAAGGAGTATAACCTCAACTCAGTGATTACTTATCTCGGCCTCGGGCCTAATCCTCTTGGCCTTAGGCCCAAAATCTCAAACCTATGGTCGCACATACTTTTGGGGTAATAAACCGTAGTAACTTACCCAACTCGGTGCTAAATACTATTCCCTTTAGTTTATCTCGCTCATCTCATGAAAATCCACTTTCAAAAAACTCTCATGGTTCCTAAGAACCCAACAATCAAATCTGTAATCTCATGTAGTAAAGTGGATTTCAAAGCTCTATAACCATTAGGTCAAAACAATTCTCAATAATCTTAGAATACTCAAATCATGGGTGCTTATTGCACAAAAGTTCATAAAATTGCAAGTCTCAAGTAGGGTTTAATGACACATAATTCAATATCAAGTTAAAACTCATCAAAATACATATTAGATAGCATAAAGATTCATAAATCATATAGAAATCTAGAATATACCGCAATTTAGCTCATAATCTCAACATACTCATATACTTCAATATGTTAAACATTTCAGCTATTAACTTCTCAACGATTAAAATCATGGAGTATAGACCCAGCTGCAATTTCTTAAGAAAACCTGTAAAAATCATTCCATTAGACTCTCAATTCATGGGAAACATCAAAAGCTTACCACCAATGACAATGGGTTAAAGGCCCTAATCCAATTTTATGTAAAATCTCATAAGTTGCAAAATATTATAGCTTAAATAACCCTTTGGACACAAGGGTGAAAGGATTACCCTTGTTCAAAACCGCACATAACTTAGATTATGAAATTGGATGAACAAGCTTGCTTTAAACTCTTTTTCTTACTCTTGAGAGAGGGTTCTTGGAACCCTTGAAATTGGGGAGTTCAAATCTCAACTTAATTTGTAGAATCAATGGTGAGTTCTTGGATTTCTTGGAGAAGGGTTTTACATTTGAACTTGAGGGAGAAACCCTAGTTCCTTTTGATGTTTTGGGAGATAATGAGGCTATCTGGTTTGTTTGGAATATATCTGAGGGTTAAAGGAAAAAAACCCAAAAGTCCCTTTTAAAAAAGACTTAAAAAAATACTGAACAGCGACTGCGACGGTCAAAGCAATGGTTCGCCGCGAGCCTGATGGTCCATCGCAAGCCTGACGGTCCGTCGGATCGTCCATCGCATGTTGGTTAGTATGAGGCCACACTGCTTGAGCGCGACGGTCTGTCGCCATCTTGACGGTCCTGGGCTAGAAAAGAGAGTTACTGCCTTGGTTATGACGGGTCGAGCAACGGTCCATCGCAGACTCAATGGTCCGTCGGATCATTCTTCGCACCTGGGCGATTCCGACAACTTTCAGTGAAACAGCAATAACTTCTCACCCCGATATCGGATTTGGAAAAAATTGGTATCGTTGGAAAGCTAATTCAATTCTCTACATGTCAAAAGGTCAAATTTAAGAAAATTTTATATGGTTTAAACACCAATCACTTGGGAAGTCACTTCTTAATATTTTAGGGCCAGAATTACACTTCACTTGACATGGTCTAAGGCTTAGACTACGAGTAAACTTTGCGAGGTGTTACACACTCGTACCCCAACGTACGACTCATACCCATGAGTCATATTGAGTCCGAAGAATAGATTTCTAGGAAATTTTCTAAGGGTTAAAACCCAGTATGTTTCAGTCACCCCAGTAGGAACATTCATCCCATAATGATGGACAAAGTAGGGTGAACCATACACAGAGTCATTTGCATTATCAAACATCCCTTTAACAAAGTTTGAATACAAAGAGGCAAAGATTTTAATCTTTCCTTTAACAAACTTAGAAAATAAAGATATGTTCAAGACACATACCTTTCGCACGAATCGTAGGAGCAAAAAAAATTGTGGATACTTGGACTTCACATCCTCTTTCACTTTCAAGTAGCTTCTTCCACCTTATGGCTCCACCAAAGAACCTTAACTAAAGGCACATCCTTGGTTCACAACCGATGAACTTGCCTATCTATTATCTCAACTAGCACTTTTTCATAAGACAAAGAATCGAAAATACCTAATCCTTCTAATGGAGAAACCGAAGAAAGATCACCAAGACACTTCCTCAACATAGAAAAATGAAAGACTTGTTGAACGAAACTTAAGCTAGATAGAAACTCCATCCCAAAATCAATATTGCCAACTCTCCGCAAAATCACATAAAGACCAATGAATCGAGGACTGAGTTTCAAATTTTATCCAAATCGCACCACTTTCTTGATGAGAGACACCTTGAGGAAAAACCTATCCCTGACCTCAAACTCAAAGTCTCTAACCTAACATCCACATTGGACTTTTGGAGACTTTGGGCAGCTTTAAGCCTATCCCGAATCACCTTCACCTTCTCTATAACTTGATGGACCAAATTAGAACCAAACATACCGCCTAACCAAACTTAAACCACCCAATAGGAGATCAATAGCTCTTACCATACAACATCTCGAAAGGAGCCATACCGATACTAGAATGATAACTATAGTTGTAAGCAAACTCCAACAATGGTAGATGCTCAACACAATTGTAACCATAGTCAATCACACTATCCCAAAGCATATCATCCAATGTATGAATATTTCACTCTGCTTACCTACCTGACTGTAAATGAAAAGCAGTACTCAGACCAACCTTAGTCCCCAACCCTTTCTCGAAAGACAGCAAGAAATAAGATGTAAACAGCGTACCCCAACTACAAATAATTTAAATAGGTGCCCAATGCATCTATACAATTTCTTGAAGATACAACCGCACATAATCCTCGACCAAAAAGGTAGTCTGCACTGGCAAGAAATGCGCAGAATTGATCATCCTATCCACGATGACCAAAATTGAATCATACTGATTTCGAGATTGAGAAAGACCAGAAACGAAGTCTATATTGATCACTTCCCACTTTGATTCAGGCAAATAATTTTCTTGATACAACCTAACTGAGCTTATGTTCTTAACCTTAACTTATTGACACACCATGCACTTAACCACGAAATTAGCCACATCCCACTTCATGCCATTCCACCAGTAGATCTCCTTGAGATTATGATACATCTTAGTCATGCCAGGATGAACAACATAGCACGACTCTTGCGCCTCAGCCAAAACCCCTTGTCGCAGCCTTTCGACAATTGGAACACACTACCTCCCTTGGTACAGATAGTACTGTAATGCCCAAAATTTGGTACCCAAAATGCTACATAGTGCTCATGACCCCAAAGGACCTCAAGCTAATCGATGACTGATATTTTTACCTGAACATTGCATAATATATTGAATGAATGTAGAAATAAAGGCTGAAAGGCCATAAAATTCAAAACAATAACATAATTATAAAAATATAACATCTAGATGGGGTATGAAAAACTCAAAACAACAAAAATAACTGTCTGAACATGATAGTCTGAAAAGCCTCTAACTGACTGAATTGTCTAAATAAGGAGTTGATGGGACATGTCCCCAACTATCTCCAACAAATAAATTAATTAATGAGATAATAAAGTAATGGTATTTTCCTTGAAGGATAAGGTCTCACTGCTAACTCTGACTGTTGAGACTGGAATGCTACTAATTCTCTAGAGCTCGTGCTTCTAAACATATGGTATAAAATACCATAGCCCAAATACGTTAGTATGTTTGAATGTACTGGTATGCATGTGAGGTAGGCTGAATGCAAAGGGTTCACATGCATGAACTATATTAACTGACTTGTTAACATGAACGTGAGAATGCATGCATGAATACAGAACAACTGTAACTGAGTTCATGACACACGATTACTGAACCTGAGTACTGATAACCTGAGATACTAATAAATGTATAACTGAAATAACTGATACTGAGCGACTGTATCTGACAGTCTAGATTTTGATGAAACAAGCTGAGTTGCATACATTTCTGAGTTGACTGTATTTGAGAGTCCTGAATTCTGTAGAACTATCTTAGTTCTATTACTGAGACTGAATAACTATATCTGACAGTCCTGATTTTGTAACTGAAACTGTGGGAAGTAGTTATCTAACCGACATGCCCCTAATACGCTATTATGGCAGAGTTGGAGTCCAATCTGTAATCCTAATTAGAAAGGTGTCAATACCGCAACACCGGTAAGGACAAGCTTTGAGTGACCCTCATCTGAAAGTGTCCCCAAAAGAGAATGGTGGGGCCCTCATTTGACTGTGCTTATCCACCTCATCAACTCTCATCTAACAGTGTTGATGTCTCAACCTATGCTGGCTACATAGGTCTAGAATGCAAGGATAACTTCTAAGAATCACTCCCTCATCTGACAGTATGTGTTCTCATCCTTGGGTTCACTTGATGCTAATCCCTACTCCCATCTAAATAGAAACTGAACATAGATTACTGAACTGAACTAGACTGAATTAACTAAGTTTTGTTGACTGATGGAATATTATTGAGATTACTGTATTACTGAGCTTTCCTGAGTCACATGACCAACTGAATTCTATGGATTGTGGCTTGATTGGGGATATCGTGAAATCATGACACTAACTCTAGGCATACAACTATATTTTTCGGGCACAAGTACCCCCAGGACTCGATGGAAAGAAACTGACAACAGCATGACTTTCTTGAATACATTACCAATATCACAATCCTTAATTCATTTATTAAGGCATTTCATCAAACATTTGACATGCATAAACTTGTACATAAATGGGGATTTCATATTATCATACTAGTATGACACTTTTCTTTCACATAGTCATTTAGTCAAACACATGGGGAGCATGTTTTGGTTATACAATCATCAACACACCAAATAATCATGGATACATCAATCAACTTGTAATTTGAAAGGGAGTTTATCATGATTTTTATGCAAATCTTCATATACTAGGGTCAACCTTTGAAATATGTAATTTAAAACATTATTCAAAACCCCACAACATCATGAACACGAATTTCAATTTAATTTAAATCATGAAGATTCATCTATACACAAATCTTGGATTTTGAAAAAAGATTCTTGAGCGTCGTGGGTGAAAGGGACCCACGAATCAACACGACATACCTTTATTGTGAGTTTCTTGAAGTTCTTGGACTTGAAGAACTTGAATTTCATGGTTTCTTGAAGAAGGATTTGGATCTTGTTCTTGGGGATTATTTTTCAGAGAAAATCCTAATTTGATGTTGTGAATGAATAATGAATTATGATCCTTGGTCTGATATAATTAGGGGTTAAAACGGGTGGAAAAACCACAAATACCCTTTAAAAACCACTTAAAATTCACTGAACATGACCTACGATGGCTCGTATGATTATCCGTCACTGGCTCGACGGTCCGTTGTTTTGACCGTCATACGTGGACCCAAAAAAAGACTTACTACCTTATATTGACGGCTTGGGCAACGATTCCGTCACAAGTTTGATAGTCTGTCAACCTGTCCATCGCACCTTATCTTGATGGTTGCTTCATTGCCTTGGCTGCGACAGTCTAGGTGACGGTGCATCGCTAGATCGATGATCCGTTAACCTGGCTGTCACACCTGGGCGATTCTGACATCTCTTAGAAAAGCGTCCATAACTTTTTACTCCGATACCAGATTAGGGAGAAATTGGTGGCGTGAGAAAGCTAATTCAATTAACCACATGATAAAAAGTGAAAATCTTAAAAATTCCACGTATACAAAAATTGATTCATATTTCAAAGTAAATTTCTAACATTCTTGGGATGATTTCAATCTAGGTAAAAGTACGGGGTATTACAAGTATCATCACCACTAATTTCAAACACTACTAACTTTTGCCCACCAACATCACTCTTGATTTTTATCAAGACTAGATCCAACACTTGTTTCTCCTTAATCATCGCACTAAGAGACGATCGAACCACTTCTTGCACTATTATACCACCATCCTTAGAGTCCAAGAGACGAACTCCAAGATTAGCTAAACAGTGAACATCCTTTACCGATTCCCACTTTTCCTCCTCTATATGAGCCAAACTTCCCATGGATAACCTTCTAACAGCATCAACAACCACATTAGCCTAACTTAGGTGGTAGTGAAGACTCATATCATAATCCTTGAGAAGGTTAAGCCACCTCCTCTGCATGAGATTGAACTCTTTCTGAGTGAGCACGTACTAAGCACCATACTTTCAAAGAAAACACAACTGCTAACAACTCCAATACATGAGTAGGATAATTTCTCTCATGTACCTTCTACTGCCCAGAAGCACAGACAATTACCTTCCCATGCTTTATCAAAACACAACCAAGCCATACCCGAGATGTATCAGAATAAACAACAAACCCATCATTTCCCTTCGACAAAGTCTGGATTGGAGCTGCACTTAACTTATTCTTTAATTTCTCAAAACTCCGTTCACCAGCATCCGACAAAGAAAACTTAACCATTTTCCTAGTCAACTTATTGAAGGAGCAACTATCGAAGAAAAGATTTCCACAAATCACTTAAAATACCCAAACAAACCCAAGAAGCTTTGAATATCAGATAGAGTCATGGGCTTAGAGCGCCTTTTCACCACAATAATATTCTGCGGATCCATCATGATCCCTTTACTAGAAATAAAATGACCCAAGAAATTCACAACTTTCAACCAAAACTCACACTTAGAGAACTTGGCATACAATCGTTGTTCATTTAAGGTCTAAGACACCACACATAGGTGATTAGTATGATCCACCTCACTCTTTGAATAAACTAGAATGTCATCAATAAAAATAATGCCAAAGAGATCCAAATATTTCTTGAACAACTTGTTCATCAAATCCATAAATGCCACCAGAGCATTAGTCAATCCAAATGATATCACTTAGAACTCAAAATGCCCATACCGAGTTTGGAAAGTCATCTTGAGGATATCCACCTCCCTAATCTTAAGTTAATGGTACCTATACCAAATATTTATCTTACAGAAGAACTTGGTACCTTGTAACTGGTCAAACAAGTCATCTATCTGAGGAAGAGGATACTTGTTCTTGACCTTCACATTGTTCAACTTACTGTAGTAAATGAACATCCAAAGGGAACCATCCTTATTGCGCACAAAAAACACCAACATACCCCATAGAGAAATACTAGAATAAAAAACCCCTTATATAGAAGATCCTTAAGTTGATCCTTGAGTTCCCTTAACTCAGCCAGATATGTTCTATATGGAGGAATAGAAATTGGACGAGTGTCCTAAAAAAAATCAATACAAAACTCTATTTCCCTTCAGAGTTAAAATCTTTAACCTGGACCAAGTGATAAAGACAACCTGTAGAGATTAACCTCCAAGCTTTATGAAAAGAAATAAACCTCCCCCTAGGAGATGAAGAACTACCTTTCCATTCTATAAATGGTTCACTAGGGAACATAAAAATAACCCTATGGTTACCACAATCCACAGACACAAAACAAGAATGAAACCAATCAATACCTAGGATTACATCAATATCTACCATATCCAACTCAAATAAGTCTGCGAAGGACTGCTTTCTACCAGTAGATACCACACACCCTCTATAGACTCTGTTATCAATAATCGAGTTACCAACTGATATAAAAACGAAAAATGAATATGAAATAACATATGGATAAAAAACAAAATACACAATCACATATGGATTCACATAAGAAATAGTGGACCCCAAATCAGGCAAACAATAAACATCACAAGAAAAAAGCTACGTACCAGTAACAACATCAGGAGATGCCTCAAATTCCTTTTGGGATGCCAAAGTATACAACCTATTCTGACCAACAGTAGAACCAGGAGTAGCAATAGAAGCTGATGCCATACAACCAGGGGCAAGAATAAAGATGAAGCCACAGGAATCTTATTCGCCCTCATAGCAACTTTTTTTGATCGAAAAATCCCTGAGATGATGGCCTACCTGGGCACACTTAAAACACTTATCCCTTCCTTCGTCGCAATAACCCCGATGAGGATGACCATAGAATCAAAAAGGAGAATATAAAGAAATTGACTAACCTTCGCTAGCCTGAGATTGGGAAACTTGTCCCCAAGAATTATCACTACCTTGATGACGCCCGTCTCATGAGTGTTGTGGGTAAGGAGCACCGGTAGAAAGGAACCATAAATCACCCACTTCTTTTTTTTCCACTTGATACAATCTCTACCACCCTGAGACTGAGCACCTTCCTGATTAGAACACCTGCTCCAGTTTCCTTACCTATCCACAAACTTTACATACTTTTTTTTCTCATCCTCAACCTGCTGCATATGAATAATCATCCTCGAGATGTTTATATCTTTAATAGCAGGCAGTTTTGCTCTGCATAATCAAATCTCTATTCAACCCAAAAGCAAACTTCCTAATTCTCGACCTTATATAATCCACCAAATTAGGAGCATACCCTGATAGATGATGGAACTTCAAAGCATATGCCTTTATAGACATCATCCCCTGTCTGAGGTTCAAAAACTCCTCCCTCTTAGCTTCCTTTAACCCTTGGGGAAAGAACCGATCCACAAAGGTATTAGAAAAAAGCCTCCCACAACCTTTTCTCTTCCATATTACCTTTATTCTAATCTCACTCTTCATATGACTGATAAGAAATATCTTTGAGTTGATAAGATATAACATTAACCCCCTCTATATTAGTAGCTAGCATCACACGAAATATCTTGTCCATTTTATCCAAAAAGCCCTGTGGATTCTCCACCATCTTCATCCTAGTATGAGTTGGAGTACCCATCTTCAAAAATTGACCAACCCTTATGGCCTCAACAGACAAAGCACCAGTCAAACTCCGTTCAGCCTGATTAACACCTAATTAGGCAACCATATAAATAGACTAAAGAAATTCTACGTTCATCACGTTTCCCTAAGGGACTTGAGGAGAATTGGCCAAAATAGGAAGAATTCTAATACCATCAGGAATAGGACTATGAGATCGAAGGTGTACTCCAGATATAGGACGCACCCCTTTAGCATTATCCCCAGATGGGATAGAAGAATTTTATTGTTTTTTAGATCTATGAGGCATGATCTGAAAGAAAAAAAAAGGATTATAGGAGATTCAAGGATTGAGAACTCATGCTTGAAGATAGAATATCGAAAAAGTGAAACATTCCTAAATGTCTTGCAGTCTCCCTCTTATGAGTGTGGTGCACTTCACACCTCTAAAATAGACTCTACTCAACATAGCTTTGTGGACTTCATAGTTGACAATGAACCTAGAGCTCCGATACCTACTTAACACGACCCGACTCAGGGCCTTGTCATAATCGGAATCCTAAGTCAAACCAGGATTGGGGACTGCCCCCTATTATCCAACGTAACCACCTATATCCAGCCTTAGGTGGGCTGAATTTCAAACATATAACTAGATAGCATTATTGTTCTAATTAAGACTCTGGGATAAGGACACAATCTTACCGACCCAACCGAGTCCTACCCCACCTCAACAATCGATCAACTATACCAAACCAAACCATAGGCTATTTAATAAAGGAAATACAAAAATATAATAAAAAATAAATCCCAAAATGTAATAGGATTGAAAAACCAAAAATATTATGCAAATGTTTTTAGCCCACCGGCTTATTGTAATGCCAAGGCCAACACCAATACCGATCCCGGCCATACCAACTCCCAGAAGTACCACAAAGCCTCTATGTAAAGGAGTAAACAAATTCGGTTGGGACATGCCCCAATCCATGGCAAAAACTAATATCTAAAATAAAAGAAAAGGGCCTAAAAAAATCCATAACATTAAATGATGCCTTTTGAAAGGATGGAAGCTCACCACTTTAGTCAAAACGTAGATACCAAATCCATATGCTAAACATGAGGTATAGAACAGTTGGTTCCTACATAGTGCAGGTATATATGTGCGAGAAGGCGGGGTTATCAAATGACCACTAGAATGAATCTCAAGATAAGGATAAAATAATACAAGTCATAAAACCAAGTAAAACCATTCATAATGCATACAACCATATACATATAAGTGCCAGGAAAAGGGACCGAGTTTAGCATACACTTAAAACCTTTACCTGGGCTTTGCAACTTTGCTGTCCTATCCACGCAAGGGATATATAGGTTCAACTCCCACTATTGAAAAGGTCCCAGTGTGTGTAGCTGCACGACCAGGAAATATCCCACGTGATGAATAGTACATCCCTCAAATATATAATGTTACACTTGCAGGTGGTCATCAAGACCATTCATATGTCAAATATGAGTTTCCAATTTTGTCCCCTCAAGACCGACACCTTCCATGGATTAGCTACAACCCTACCAGTAATTCCCAATTAAAACCGTGTCTAAACAATCCATTTACCATTTATCAACTAAGGCCAATATTAGTGGTATCGTCATAACAACCCTTACTTACAAGTAATATCCACAGACAAACCATTTAGGTTAAAGGGACCTTAGATACCCTTTCTATATACCATATAAAATCTACTTGTGAGACTTCCATGTTCTCCACATGTATAACCATTTAGCCTTTATCCTTTTCAAACCTTTTAAACCATGCATAAATCCTTTATCAAGTTTAAAACATGCAAGAGTTCCATTAAAAGAAGTCAATGCAATGGACATATCTTTATAAGCATTTTAACAAACACCCTAGGGGCATAATATAACCCAAACCAACTCCAAAGACCATTAAACTATGACCACGCCATCTAATTGTCCAAAACAAACATTAATACATATAAAAGCATAATTAAAACCATAGGAAACCATAACCAAGAATTCAATATCAAAACCCCCAATAATAGTTTTAAAACCATACCCTTGAAATATTAAAACCATGAAATCAATCATATAAGCCATGCTTTTAGTTTAAATTAAAATGAGGGAAGAGAATCATGCCTTAAACCAAAGAATTAATGGAAATAAATCATCAAAGCAAGCCCCAATGCAATCCGTTAGATAAACCCTAGCGTTTTTGGCCCAAAAGCTCTTGAGAGAATTCTGAGATATGTTGGAATGGTTCCTAAGTGTTAGTGAATAGAATAATAGGGTAAATACACACCTAAGTGTATTATAAGTCATTTATCCTAATTAGGGTAATTAAGAAAATATCTAGAATACCCTTACTTAAATCCATTACAAACCCATCATAGGGATACGACCGTACCATACTAGTCGTACCCACCTATACGATCAGTATCTACTACTAGTATCAAAGAATCAACCCTTGGATCAAACAATGTCCAGTATATGACTCATCCAACTAAGTTGTAACCACAGTATATGATCTGTACCCATAACCTATATCCTTAGTAGCTTGAAATACCAAGAGGATCAAACATTGTCCACCACACAAGTCCCTGATATGACTCATACAAATCCCTTATGACTCATACCTCTAATTCGTACTCATTCCAGTAACAAAAACCATCCTACTAACTAAAATTGGTTAGCATACGACAGGACCTTACCATTCATACCCCAACATACAGCTCATACCAATGAGTCATATTGGGTCTGAGAATGGATTTCTATGAAATTTTCTAAGGGTCAAAACCTAGGATGTTTCATCTCACTAAATTCTCTCATGTGGATCTCAGTCCGGATCCACCTCGCAAATTTAATGTCATAGCAAGAATTCAGGCTGGCAATTAAAGCTGCTCTATCCTAGGTAAGTATGTTATCTGCACTTGTCAAACTCAATCTATATCGTACTATTGCCTACCAAAACTTTTTTGCAAACTACAGCAGCACCTTCTTGATCTCACCCTTCCCTCAACCCACGGGGCATTAGTCCCTAACTTTACTTTCTGTATGTCAATCCATTTAGCCAAATCCCTTAAAAATTCTCTCTACTCTATGTCCCTACTATTACGCCTACTACATGCTATCCTCAAACAATAATTAAACTCTGCTGTAGTGGTTGGGCTCGCATACTTTGGCCCATAAAACACTCGATGAAAAAACGCCTTAGAAATATCATCTCTAACTCCTAACCAAAGTGTGGCTTATATGGGGCATCTCAACTTCTCTACCCTCAATTAGGGTGAACTGATATATCATAGATGCATAAGTGCATAGAACTTCTACATAAGAGATCGACTATATGAACCAGAAGTCTGGGTCTTCTACCCCAGCTGGTATCTTTCAAAAGAAGTCTCAGAAGGGTCCTGCTTACCTGGTGTTATAGCCCGAGGCTCCCTCCTGCTCGGGACAATAATCCTTATAGCCACAAAGGGCCACAAGATAACCTATAATCTTGTACATATTGTGATCATTGATTAAAATAGTAGTATAACACATGAGCAGAAGATAAACTGATAAGATACTCTAACTGTAAATACTGAAACACAAAAAAAATATCATGTTTGAACTAGTTGATAAAATACTGGAAACTAAATTGTCTGTATAAAACAACTGATAATTCTGAAAGAACTAAATAACTATCTAACTGATTGTCAAAAAGCCTCTAAATATCATGAGGAGTTGACGGGACAAACACCCAACTAACTTTAACTTTTTTATCATAAGGAAATACTAAAATAACTGAAATAAACATATCATGTACTCGATGGATGAGGACTCACCACTACTACTACTGAGTAATACTGAGTTGTCTAAGAACGGTCGGGAAATTGAGATCCAAACCTATGTTATAAGACAACATAGCACAAAGAAAAGTGTGTGATCAATAATTTGAATGTACTGGTATATGAGATGAGGACTGGCTAAAATACATGAGATAATTGAACATGAATACATGAACATGCAATATCTAAGAATACAGGACCAAGCATAAACACGTTATTGAAATAATCTATAAGATGAAAGACTAAAATCTATATATCTAAATAACTAACAATCTGTACAATTGGTCAAGAAAACCTAAGCTCAGATATACTAAAATACTGACTGAAACTGTGGGAGGTATCATGTAACCCGCATGCCCCAATTTTTGGTAAATGGGGTTTAATCTGTAATCCCAGTTGGAAGGGTGTTAATATCGTGCCACGAGTACTAACACTGACTGTGTGGATCCACAAAACTGGTGTCCCAAGGGAATAGGGAGTCAGTCCTAACTGACGGGTGACCCCTAAGAGAGTCTCGGTCCTAAACTAGCAGGTGAAATTTCATAAGCCTATCCTAATTACTTATTTCTTGAATATAGGGACTACTTCTAAGAACCCAATCCTAACTGACAGGGGATCCCCATCCTAGGTTCTCTCGTTGCTAAATCCTACTCCTAACTGAACTGACACTGGTGCTTCTATTCTTTCGTAACTAATTTTTTGGATCTAAATCTCATCAAAGTCCTAACTTTCCACATCCACTGGCCACATCTCCAAAATGAAAGAATAAAGAAAAAATTCAAGAAAAGTAGTCCAAATAATAAAATACCACAAGGGTGTGGATGGGGAAGCAGAGGGTGTTTATATACCAGTCGTTGTGCACTTTTTTCAGTATTAAAGACTTTGAAAAACCCTTTCTCCATATTTTTTATTGTTATCAAAATTATTGAGCATAGAAGAAGAGGCAGCGATCGTAACCCTGTTGTTTCATTATTGTGAGAGGACAGAAGAACAGGCGGCGCACCCCTAACCCTAAAGTTTGTTTTGTGTGTATATATATATTGAGAGAGTGAGTGAGGGAGAGACAGACAGAGATAGAGAAAGAGTATAAGATTATAATTATTTTAAGATGATTTCATAAAGTTTTTATGTTTTTTGGCATTCTACATTTTTTTAGTACCGTGAAAAAATTGATAAAATAAAATATTACTCACTGTTCGCTTTTACTTGTCCTCTATATCAAATATGGATGTTTATATTTACTTATCCAGTTTAGAAAATCAACATATAATTTATCACTTAGTTTATAATTTACTATTCTTATTAAATTTTTACGGTCATCAAATATATTAGAGTAAATGCACTATTTTCACCCTAAACTATAAACAAAATTGTTGAAATACACCCAAACTTAAAGAGGGTGCTATTACCCACTGGACTAATTAAAACCACTTTTTAGCAACCTTAGTTCCTACTTGGCACATACATATTAGATCATCTATGTTATCCTATTAAGAATTTTTAATTCCATTCTTAGATCCTACATTGGTTACAATCCAATACATGCATACACTATATCATAAAACAAGATTTTAGAGAGGTACCATTTTAAAAGAAACTTCTAAAACATTTAAGCATTCTTATTCAAGTCAGACTGCACCAAGTTCTCTTAAATTACTCTAAGTTACACAAAAATAAAACTTCACAAAAAGTTAAAACATCTAACCATGTAGGTTTTAACTATGAGGGAAAAGAAACACGGTAACCAAAACCTCTGGTACAACCCCACCCTTAACTATAAGATGATGCACTATCTTAGTTGCATAACTATCAACATATGCAAAACACAGGGGGTTTTCTAACTCACGACCAACCTAGGTTACGAATAGAGGCTGCCCCAGCTCTTGACAACTAAAATATGCACAAACTCATGCATAATTTGACTCATACACCCCATAATAGTATTTGTCTATTTATGTGTCTATTAATTATATAATAATTAATGCTAGGGGAAAAGATGACAAAAATAACTAATTCACTGTATTTGGGAATAATTATTTCCAGTATACTTGACAATTAAAATTAAACTATAAAATATTGTGACTCCTCTATTTTTACAAAGGAAGACTGTATATTTGAATGGAAGTCATTTTATATTTTAAGTGTAAAAACATGATTTTTATATGTTTATATATAGTAGTCTCATGATCCGTGCATTGTACGTGTGTATCAGATCCTATAACATATATAGTTAATCATCGTAGTATGACTTGTCGAGGAGGATATCATCTTAACCATCAAGGAGAAAAAATTAAAGTTTAATTAAACATATATTTTTTTTGTTTATTATATTTTATTAGTTAATAACTTGTAATGAAGCACATGTATAAATTTATCTTTGAATATCACGATATTCATTTTTTTTTATATTTTTTTTGATTATTTTGGCTTGATTGTAGCTACTTTTATCAGCAATGATATATGTCTTGAAAGTGCAATGTAAAGTATGACCATGTTCATTATTGATTATCTTTGCAAAACATGAATGTAAATGAAATTACTTTTGTAATATATATATATATATATATATATATATATATATATGTATGTATGTATGTATGTATGTATGTGCGCGCTTATGTATGTATGTATTTTTCTATGTGTGTGTCTATGTAAATGTATGTATGTATGTTTTCTCATAAATAACAAAACTAGAAAAGGCATGCTATGAATAATTAGAAAATAAATAATTTTTATTTGGCAAATAAATTATTTATTTCATCTTCTTGATGTTCTAAACAATTGTGAATTACTATAATCTAATGTATATTCTGTAGTTAGTAATTGAATATATTCAAAATAGAGGAATCGAAGATCATTGATAACGTACTAGAGAATGTTCAAATTAAATAACCACTCTTAAATTAGAAAAAATAAAACATTTATATTGGTCTTTTGGCTCAATGTAAGTTCCAATTAGTAAATGATTTATACAAGAGAATAAATTATCCATACTACGATTTTATCAATTCAATAAAACTTAAAAAGTAGTCTTGGATTATATCAATCATTTTACTCCATCCTTGTCAGAAATGCACACATGAAGAGTCATCGTTCAATAATAATGAAAAAGTAAACATTTTACCCCCTTTCAAATGTTGCACTCTTTAAAATTTGTTCGGGCCACCATGGAAGATAATCCACAGTTTAACATTAGAAAATAATTAGGCTATACCGATGAAATGATCAAGGAATACTAGGAAACAAGATGAAAAATAGGAATCATATCCAAACAATTTTGAACTTCTCAACAAACATCCTCTATTTTATTATTCTAAGAGGGTATTCTGTTTTTGAGTAATGAAAAAAGAACATGACATATATCTACTTCAGTCTTTAAGAAAAATATTTGGGCATGCTTAAACCTAAACAATAATATGAAATAT
>NC_061116.1:10204720-10211666 GCF_002878395.1 Capsicum annuum
CAAGTAACATGGTTCATTCATGTGTCAGTCATCAAAAACTTCATTGATATAACAAAGAGTCCTTCAATTATTATGTTTCCTATCTTGCGTAGATTTCTTCAATCTGTAGAATTTTTCTCCTTCTACACATAGGACACTTCAGGATATACTCAGAAGTGAAACTTTTTCATTCCATAGGACTCTTTTTTAATCTAAAATTGCTTTCCCTTTATCATCAAGTATTTGAATAAAATTCAACCTCTTCAAATTAGCATTGTTTATTTCTTTGACTTTGTCAGATTTAACCACTCATCTGGTTCTTTATTTCTTCCACCCTTATCTTTAATCGTTGATGATTTTGCTTCAAGTTCAGCTACATGAGATAGTGTGTCTATGATCCAGCTTGAATGACATGTTTCATATCACTTTGTTAGTTTATTAATCATCAAAACTACATTATACCCAACAAATTTTCTCATTTTTATGATGACAAACCTCTTTTCTTTGTGCATTCAAACATCTTTACTTGTAGGCACTAAAGTATAAACCACTAGAATGAAACAAGTTAGTCAATCGGTTACAAACATTACACAACCTTCTTATCTTCCCCCTTTTGTCATCATCGAAAACCATTTCAATCCAAGATTATACTAGCCAAAGTGATTTGTTATGCTATTCATGGCCATTGGGGCTATCACCAAAACAATCAGATAAAGACTTTAGAAAACAAATTAATATATTAAATATAGCCAAAATATGAGTCAATTTAGTAAAGATAAATATTCCATTTAACTGCCAGAGCATGTTCCACATTAAACCTAAGCTAGTACTGAACAAAGAAAAACAACTGAGCATTAATAAAAAAAATATGGTATAAAAGTGGGACATGGCTAAGAATACGAATAGTGAGGAGCTGATGAGAAAGATGGAACAGGTGTTATCAACTGTGTCAATTGACGAATGACTTCAAAATTTTTATCCCTCTGTCAATCAAGGTCAAGCTTCAAAGTTATGATCCTATCCTTAAGGACCTCTTATTCCACCTCATGACTATCTTGTGCAGCTTCTAGTTCAGATTTTTTTTGCCTCAGCTAAACCATTTCTTTATTATCAACTATTTCAAAAGAGTGTTAGCCCTTCTTATTGAAACAGATAGGGAAATGTGATTCATCTATTCAAGAACATCCATTGTTGTTTTATAAGTTAAACCTAAACTAGGACAGAGAAGTCCCCCCAAAAAATAGCCAATTAGGAACTAAAAGGAAGAGCATGTCCCTTTTCATTCTTCAGAAATATATGTTGTATGTGATTGATGATCAAGTTTGGCAAATTCAAAATACACATACTAATTGTTTGGTTGAGAGAGAAGAAGGAATTTTTGGTGTAGAATTAACACATTTGTGCACAACCATTTGGAGAGAGTCAAAGAAAATTTGGTGAACCGATTCATCAGTATCTTGGGAAAAGGGGAGGATGAAGTGTTAGGAATAGAATAAGTGTGCTCAACTGTTTCAACTTAGACAACCTATGCTTATATTAGTGTAGAGCATACCTGATAAGAAGAACTTTATGGTCACAATTTCTGGATTGAACCTATTTTTCTGCATAATCTAATACAAAATTAGGTTAGAAGAGTCAAAAATCTAGAATTGGGACACACAACTAAATGTGCAAGACTGAATTGAATAATATTTTTCTAATAAGATTAAAGAAAAAATTGTTATTCTAGTCAATCATTGAGGGAAGTTGATGCAATTTTAATCATCCACAAGTCTAACCTATTTGTTTCAAAATGTTCTCTATTTAGTGCCTTTGGTGCTTATCCAGTCAATTAAGTAACCCACATAGTCAACATTTTTATAGCCCTCAAGAGTGAAATTTTCTTTTCTTTGATTACTATAGTATCAAGCCATTCATTCCCATGAGACATATAAAGATTCTTGTGACAACACCAATTCTTTTGAACTACCAACAAAATTATCAGCAACTTGTGTTGGCGTTATTTATGCATCAATTTTTTGATTTGTTGTCCTCCCTGTCAATATGCCCTCAGTCTGTATAATAGTTGAACTAGGTGGTACAACATGTTCCTGTGCATTCTCATCAGTTTCATTGTCATCCTTCTCTTTTTTTTTAAAAAAAATCTCCCTTGCTTACCCCTTACATGAGCACTTCAAATCTAACCATCATTAAAAAGGCTTTTTTTTAGTTCTCCTAATCTTTTCAAATCTAGTAATGGTGCTCTTTTTACAATCTCTAAAAGATCCATTCCCCCTTTAAATGTGGTAAGTGAAAGGCACTTTATTTTCTTCTAGTCTTATGCCTTAAGCAAGCTCTATCAATGTACTAATTTTGCTTGTCTCATTTCATTCTCACCTGCAAAACAAATTAGGGGTTAACTTTAGGAACCCAGACAAGCTTGGGTCTTTTCTTATGAGAAAAAAAATGTATGAGGTTCCTTGTAGCCCATCAAGGCAACAGATTATATGACCTATTTCTCTGACCATTTTTAAATTTCTTGGTAGGTTGTGCTAACATAGAACCAGATTCTTTTGCTAGGCTTATGCTGCTTGATTTTCTTTTTGCCGCAACTGGACATCTTGCCAGGTTACCACAAATATAACATAAATCTTTAATAGCATTAGAATTTTTTTAAGATCCCAACCCAACCTTTTCATTGTGAGTTCTTTGACCTAGCTTATGAAGAAGTCTTGAAGAATGTCTCCATCTATTAGCTCTTTCAAGATCAAGTTTCAATTTAGAAACTTTTTGACTTAGTTGACTAACTTTTTCTTTTTTTCACAAAGGTATTCATGTTTAATCTTAGTCAATTTTGACTCAATCATTTCTTGTTCCTCACTATTGACCTTTTTTTCCTTTTCAGAAAGAGATAGTTTTAGAACTTCAGATTTGAGGGTCAGGTTTGATTAATTAAGTCTGCTAACCTATTTCTTAAGAGTGAAGTTTTCCTTTTCAACAGCGTTCTTACAAGTTTCTAGATCAATAAAATCAAACTTTAGACTTGCAAGATTGTGGAATAACTCATGACTATCAGAAGTTAATTCTTGGAAATCATCAATTAGAGAACTCATTAAGGAAAAAAGTTTCATTTTAGAAAATAAATGCAACTTCTCTTTGAGTTAAAGAATACTTACCTCAGAGTATCTATCACCTTCTTTCATCTTTGAATCTCTAATGGCTATGAGAGAAGTTTCATCATCTTCTTCATCATCTGATTCATCAATTTTAGATGCCATAATTAGATCTTCCATGTCCATCTCATAGGTCTTCAAATTACCAACTAACTCATCAAAGGACATTCTAGTGAGATCCTTAGCTTCTCTTATGGCTGTAACTTTGACATTCCACTTAGACTTTGGTAGGACTCTTAAGATCTTCTATACTTTTTCCTCAGTAGATAAAACCTTTCCTAGTGATGATAACTCATTTGTCAACAAAGTTAACCTAGTTATCATTTCTTGTAGTGACTTATTTTTCTACATTTCTAAAGCCTCATATTCAGTGAAAAGTAATGCAATTTTGAATTTTCTCACTTGGCTAGTGCCTTCATGTGCATTCATCAATGCATCCTAGATTTGTTTAGCAGTGTTAGAATTAGACACTCTATTGTACTCGGCTGGACCAAGACCACAAACAAGAATGTTTTTGGCTTTTGTATTCTTTTGTAGTGCAACAAGATCTTCTGGGGTAAATTCACACCTTACCTTTTTCATTTGTTCTCCATCCACTAACTTCATGGGAATTGTTGGTCCATAAGAAATTCTGTCCCATAATTCTTAATCAACATTTTGAAGATACATTTCCATCCTAGCTTTCCACCATGTGAATTGAGAACTATCAAAGAGTGAAGGTCTAATAGTGGATTGACCTTCACTATGACCAGTAAGTGGAGCAGAATTCATCATAGTGATATTTGTCTTAGGTGTTAGCCCTTTTTAAGACAACCTCTCTCTTATACTAATTGTTAGAGAACGTGCCCTACTGATCAGCAACTTTAACGTAAGAGTTGCCTATGGATGAAATAGGTTGCCTGATATGTTCCAAGAAAGTAGTAAAACAGGAAGTAAAGAACACAATGATTTTTACTTGAAAAACAAACGGCTCAAGAAGGTGTAAAAAATCATGGCCTGTACCTCTACAGGATTTAACCCCATCTTCACTAAATAACTCTAAGCCTCAACAATGACTAATTACAAAACTCTTGTAACCAACAACTAGGAAATATAAACTCTAATTCCTATAATTCAGCAATCAGCCTTGACTGTTGAATCTACTTCGAGATATCCTAAAATTAAAGTTAACTCAGCTCAGTATTATTTCTAAAAAATTAATCTAGGAAAGCAATAAATTACAACTCAATAAGAACAACACATTTACACTAACTCTTGAACTTTAGAGTTTAATCCTGTGGGACAGGTTCTTTAATCTGTTCCTTTGTACTGGCAACACTTGAATCTTCGGTCAGAATTTTCTCAATTAGGAAATTTCTCAATTTGCTCTATTTTAGCCTTTTATCTCTTTGTAAGTATGCCAGTTACTATGAATTACTCATCTTCTATTTAAGCACAACTCTCCAAAGAGTCATTCTTTATTTCAAACTCCTTCTTTAATCAGAATTCTCATTCCATAGAGTTCTATTTCAACTGAGACTCCTTCTTCAATTCCAACTCTTGTCTCCTTAGTATTATAGTCAAACTCGAACTCTTTAAATTATCTTATCTTTAAGTATTTTATTCAATCACAACTTCTTAAATTTCTTACATGATTAGTAACTTGAGCATATCAGAATTTGGCTTGCTCATTCATTCTTGACTTTATGCAATCTTTGTCTACATCTATTAGCGAAACCTGAAACCTGTCTTCCTATGCTTGGACCAGCTCAAGTAACAGGGTCCTTTCATGTATTAGTCATCAAAAACATAATTGATCTAACAATGAGTCCTTCAATTAGTATCTTTCCTATCTTGCATAGATTTCTTCAATCTGCAGAATTTTTCTCCTTCTACACATAGGACTCTTCAGGATATGCTCAGAAGTGAAACTCCTTCTTTACATAGGACTCTTTTTTCAACTCAACTTGCTTTCCCTTTATTATCAAGTGTTTGAATCAAATCCAACTTCTTTCAATTAGAATATGTTTATTTCCTTGAGTTTATCAGAATTAACCACGCATCTGGTTCTTGATTTCTTCCACCCTTGTCTTTAATCATCGATGATATTGCTACAAGTTCAGCTACATGAGACAGTGTGTCTGTGAACCAGCTTGACTGACATGTTTCATATCACTTTGTCAGTTTTTCAATCATCAACACTACATTGTACCCAACAGTTTTTAAAACACAACTATGGTGATAACATGCCCAAGATCTTATTCTCACAGAATTATGAGGTCTACGTCTGTAGTTAGCAAAGTAAATTTAAGGGATATGTGAAACAACTTGACAATGGTAAGCTTTCAATCAGAAACAAATTGATAAGATTTTCAAAGTCTTAAAACTTTATCCTTGTTCTCAGCAAGACATGAGGCCAAGTGAATAAAACTAAACTGATGGCACTGGTATTATAATTCTTACCACGGTAGTTACACGCGAGATGATAAAGAGATTGCAGCATCAATGGTTGTTGGTGTTGTTTAAGCCTTTGTTATTGAATTATCTCCTAAATAACAAATCAAATTTCTTATAAAAATAGAAAAGGATAGAAATTTGAAGGCGATGAAGAGGAAAAATAAAGTTAATTTAAAAGAAACAAAGCCCTTGATGATGAACAGGGAGAATACTGAAAAACATAAGTAGAGCAAAGAGATAAGAGGTATCGATCATTTTTAAAACCGATCCTTTTCTGGGAGTTATATTTGGTGTTGGTAACATCTCAAGATATATTCAAATAGTTTTATTTTTTTTTCAAAATTTTTACAATTAAATTTTAATTAATTTTTAAATTACTAACTAATCTAAGTAATGACAAATGGCTAATTCACAGGATGCCACTTGGCTTAATGAGAAGGATGCATCCTCTCTTATTAATAATATATAGATTTGATTAAAAATATGTATATTTATCCTATCATTTTGGTGGCAAACATTTTGCATGTTGTATGCATGTATGTTTCTATCTTGACTATATCATCAATTTTCTTTTTTATATTACAAACACAAAGCTACATATATATTTTACATTTTTAGCAAAATATCAAATTGATTAAAACCATAAAAATCAATGTCAATGATTCTAAGATCAATAATATATCTATGATCCTCAAAACAATGTAAAAGTCTGTAACCCTAAATAAAGAGACCAATAAAAGTATTTATAGATACAATAAAGTTATCCTAAGCAAGGTAGGATAAGAGAAGTAGGTAGTGATGATGATTCTCAGAATGAGTCATATTGACTGACTTTGACTCATTGTCGGTCTTCTGGCTATGTTGTACCATGAAATTCCTTCTGGTAGTGACGACTCCTGAGGTCCCTATACGAGTCGTAGACTGGCCAGTATTCACTTGTACTCATTCTCAAGGATTCAAATCTTTTCTTCAGGTGGTCAGAATGATTAGTCAAGATGAGCCATCATCAGACATTGCATCTTGTAGCCTACCCTTGACACCACCAGTACCAAATTAGCATCTCTTAGTACTTTGTCATATTTGATCAGTACAACTCTCTTTATAATGTAACGGTCGACGCCATCGTGTTAGACCAAAATAACTATCCTAATAGATGTAACTTGTCATCAATGGAAAGGAAAAAATATCTCAACAGCATATTTATAACCATCATATAATGATATGTAGGGACGGGTGGTATCCACCTCTACCGTGGATCAACCGTCGCAATTTTTTGGGAAAAAGAACCATTGCGATAAGTACCAATATGGTGATGATTTACGTTGTTATCGTATACAACTGTTGCCTTAGAGCTACTGTAATGAGATCAATTGTAGCAT
>NC_061116.1:10211766-10335547 GCF_002878395.1 Capsicum annuum
CTGGTATGCTAGATGAGGTAAGGCTGAATGCAAGGGTTCATATGCGTAAACAGTAACTGACTGAATGATATGAAGTAACTAAATGAGAGCACATGGAATACTGAAACTACTGTAAATACTAAGTATGTAATGCTACATATATATATATATATATATATATATATATATATATATATATATATATATATATATTGCGTTTTTAGCAAAATTGTGCACTTACAAGAATAAGATGAAAAATCAAAATCTCAAATTGATTAAAAACTCGAGAAGCAATGTCGATGATTCCAAGATCAATAATATGTCTATGAACCTCAAAACAATGTAAAATTGTGTAACCCAAAAAAGAAATCAAATAAAAGTATTTATAGATCCAATAAAGTTTTTTTAATAAAATATGATAACAGAAGTAGGTCATGATTATGTTTCTGAAAATGAGTCGTATAGACTAACTACATCTCATTGCTAGTCTTCTGGCTGTGTTATCCCCTGAACTTTATTCTGCTGGTGACGAATCATTATGTACTTATAGGAGTTGTAAGCTGACCCGTATTCACTTGTACTCATCCTCATGGTTTTAGATATTTTCCTCTGGAGCTCAGAACAATTAGTCAATATGAGTCCTCATCAGACACGAGGACTCGTAGCCTACAGTTGACGCTACTAGTATCAAATTGGCATCACCCAGTAATATGCCATATTTGATCAGAATAACTCTCTCTATGACTAGTCTAGCACTATGAGTCGTGGTCATCATATCTCTTCATCCTTCAAGAAATAACCATTTTTGTTTGACGAAGAACCGGACGACGAGTCCTATCATGACTCACTGAGTCGTTGCCTAGGCAGTCTTTTATCACATGTGCAATTGTTCTTCTTTCTCCATTCCAATAAATTCCAACCCTATTTTATTTTGAAAGCGAAACAACCACATCATATCTCGATAAAACACCATTGGATTTGCAAGAGTTCCTTGTTTTTAGCATCTTAAGTGCCCTATTTAAATGGAATATCAATACCTTCAACTCATAATGTTTGCGTGTCCTCAAGAAAATAAAATCCTAATCTAACTAAGACTCTTTACATAGAGGAAAAATAAAATAACTTAGGCAGCCATTCTTCTTTTAAAATTCATTCACAATTGCAGCACTTCTTTAGACAAATACTAAAATAAGTAGAATTTTGTAATGGAAGAATGGCATTCCCTCCGGTAGAACATAAATATTAAGAAAATACTAATGTAATCCTGAGTTTAAGAGAAAGTTAATTATTTCACCCTTAAATAAAGCACAAAAGAGAAAAAGTATTAAAAGCTTTAGATACGAACTTAGTATAAGAACAGACACAACAGTTCATAAGACAACTGGCATGACAAGTAGTCTTCTTTGACTTACATAGTGGTAGAAATGAAACAATGTCCCAGTATCTCAAGCTGTGCATTTTTTCCTTTTGCAGGTCATTGCATACCTTATAGTGTTTCACAGAGCATAGTACAAGGTTTCCGCTGATGCAAGGGAATGCAGAAACAAATGGCAATGGGGTTCTAATACAGGTTTCAAAAATTGTTGTCCAGTTGAAGCAAACAAATACGGATGGAAGTTTGACCTTCCAGATTAACTTCCAAGGCCAATTGTCCATGAGATCCTGTAAGAGTTTGAGAAAATCCTCTACTTCCCAATTTTGTGAGTTCCTTTTGAAAGTTAGATCCCAAAAATTGTTGTTTTCGTATTGTTGCACAGTTGCATCTGGCTTTGTAGCTATTTTGAATAATACAGGGAAATCACTCTTTAGAGCGTCGTTCGACAACCATCTATCCTTCCAGAACTTGACGTGTTGACCATTCCAAACTATCAGTTGATGACTCTGCGAGTATTGATCCCAAAGTCTTATTATGCTCTTCCAAATTCCTATACCATGAGAGACCGTTACCTGATTAGTACTGCATTGGTCTTGGCTTCCATGCTTTGCTTTGATCATTTCTTTTCAACGACTTTGGTCCTCTTATGTATATCTCCCAACAACTTCATTAGCAGGCATTTATTGTTCTTGGCTAGGTCTCTGATGCCTAACTCACCTTGGTGCTTTGGCAACATCACTTTATCCCATTTGACAAAATGAAATTTGTGATTAGTGTTGTTCCATTCCCAGGAGAAGTTCCTCCTAATTTGATCTAGTTTCTCGAAAGTCTTGTTTAGCATGGGAAATAGAGATATGGAGTAGGTTTGAATGCTGCTAAGAACGCTGTTGATTCGAGTCAACCTGCCACCATGGAGAGGTATTGCCTTTGCCAAGATGCAAGCTTCTTCTCAAGCTTTTCAACGACTCTGCTCCAAATAGTAGATGATTTAAATTTTTCCCCAAGTGGAAGGCCTAGGTAGGTGGTTGGGAATTATCCAATACTGCAACCTAGCATCTCTTCCAGTTCCACCATATTGTTCACTACATTATTTGGATGCATGAGACTTTTGAGCATGCTAATAGGGATATCTAAAAGAGCTTCAAAAATAAACAAAGTTAGATTCAAAAACAGCCCTGAATTCTCTTTGCCCCATAGAAGTTTAGAGATGCTTACTAGATAAATGCAGAGGCACTGATTGGGAAATGAGCTCCATTACAATAGAATAACATACTAAACAATATAAAAAAAAATTGTCACTCAATTTTACGTTAGTATCGGATAGATGAGTTAATCTGAAGAAACGAAGAGCAGATCCACATTGCGCTATCTTACGCCTCGAAAACAAAAAGCAGGATTTATTAGGCTATAAGATGGCCCAGTTTTATGCCACAGAATTTGTTGTTTGATTTCCGAGTCTAAGTCATTACATATATTTATAAAATGACTTGGACTTGGAGTAAGAATCCTTAGGATACACTGTTAGAATTATTTATTTTATGTGGACTTAACCTTAACTTTTTATCACGTTAAATTAAAATGGGCTGACGTTATAAGTTCGTGGATAAAACATAGACCATGTTTTCATATGGATTCCATATGGGCCTAAATCCATTTCATGTTAATGGTGTGGTTTGGCATTAGTATAGGCTTGTAGTAGACCTGTGAGCCCATAATGGGGGGTGCACTAAGTTAAGACTTTTAAGCCTATAAATATAAAGCTAGTTTCACAACCCGAACCGATACCCTAGCTGTAATGGGCATCCCGAACCATGAAGGTCCGAGAGCCCTTCTTTAACAGGCAATCATATACACAATTCATATGTTGAAAGGAAATGCGGAAAACATGACAAAACGGAAACATGGTCATTATTTTACTTCATCTAAACAATGAGAATATAAGTTCATAAATATTCAAAATACATGACACCAGTCTGTGAAGCCTCTCACAAAGGAAAACAACTTCTATTTGAAACTAGGATAAGGACCCCAGTCGGACTATGAACTAAGACAAAATGACAGTGTCCATAACGAGGCCTTCCGAAATAGGGGAGGCTTACCAACTGCAAACTTCTAACAAAGCGATATACTGCTTAGCGGGATCCCGAGACTGAGCCTTAGATCCTGAAATATAGCGGGTCAATACAATTGTACTGGTACGCAGAGCAATCAAAAATAATATAGTTTTATACAATATAAGTAAGAAAAATTCATTAAATATTTTACATACGATATATGAAAACACATGGGCATACTTAAAAGACTTTTAAACGTTTCTTTAAAACCACGACACATTTTATCTTACTTCTGAGCTAGGTGGTACACCCTACAACTATACAATCGCATGGGCTATATTGAATCTGCCCTTAACTCGGCGCCAAGCCCCCAACCCAAGTTTACCGTAAGGGTTATTTCTAATATCCCAAGGGCTCCAGGCCAATGTATAATCCTTATCTTAGGACATCATAAACCCGTATCTGCAAAACATAGTTTCCAGCAATGAGACTTTAGCCTCAAATGCCTTCTTCAGGTAACCACCTAACACTCTTTAAGCCCATTCTTAACTCTTTCAGACATATATCTTTTGAAACCAAAATCTGAAAGGAAATCTGATTCTATTATGGCGCTCTTCTATTTGGTATCATCATACCAAGACTTGCAAGTCATACATCTCAGCCATACATTATCATGTTACAGTTCTTTCATTCAAAATAATGTCCAGACCACCAAACCACTCAAACAGTACCAAAGGATTTGTATATCAAAATACATGAAACTTATGCAAAGATTCTCTCTTTCAATCCTTGAACATATGGTGGTCCATTACTTTGTAGCGAAATATGCAACTCTCTAAATCATCCCTTTTCATCTATATAAATAATAAACAACCTCTATTCAATTCATAACTAATATCAAGCCTTAAACAATGGTAAAGACATTTGTAACATGTTTCTCAATATGCAATTGAATAATTCATAACATATGAAGTCAAGAGGCTTTATAAGAAGAGAGGGAGTATAAATCTTCATGCTCTCAATTCTAATTCTAAAACTCAAATGCATACATACATATACATGAGTAAAAATAAATTTCAAGGGGGAAGTCTCCCAACCAAAATAGTACATAATTGAATAGGATTCATAATGCATATTCTTTAAATTGTTCTCAAAACCCTTTATGAATATGCCATTTCATAATTTCAAAACTTACTAAAAGTAATTTCAATATGCCCACGATGTTTAGGACATCCCCACATACCATAGATTACCTAGTTCAAAGAATAGAACTTGAATCATGATTTGTTTCTTGGAAATCTTGACTTAAGAGCTTGATTCTTGATCAGTAGGGGAGGAGTTAGGGTTTAATTTAGAGGGAATTTGAGTAACTTTTGGCATAATATTCTATAATCACTACTGAATTTCATGTTATGGCTGAGATAAGAAGAGGGAAAAAGATCAAATTATCCTCCTGGACCCAGAAATTATTAAGACGAACTGGGCGCTCGACGCGTTAGGAGATGCGCCTCGTCGGTATCTTCGATGCGAATGCGACATGATGCATTGGTCCCCACCGATGTGATTCCTGGCGGGACACGACTATATTGCATTGACGTTCTATTTTTGAAATCTAAACATATCCCAAACCTCATCCGAAAAATTTGAAACTTCCCTGAAACATCCCCTTTACACTCTTAAACATGAATCAATTTTAAAATTTACATCTCAAGTTCGGGAAGGTTAATTTAAAAATCATTGAAGTTAAGGGATCAAAATATGACTAAGTATTTTTAACACTTAGAGAAATTTCAGGTTGTTAGCCCTCTAGGAATGCTTCTAAGAGTGGTATTAAGTTGAGAATTCTATGGAGTGTTACATTATACACCCCTTGGGATTATTCGTCCTCGAATGATGGCTCAAAACACAGAAAATCACAATTTCAAGCATACTAAAGAAAGATAGAAAGAGTAGTGTATGATTTGTACCTTCTATGTTATCATCCACGGTCCCAAAGAGGTTTGGGTATCTCGTACGTATGTCATCTTCTGACTCTCAGGTAGCTTTATGATTTTTCCACAACACCTTAACTGAAACTATCTCCTTAGTTCTCAGTTTCTGAACTTAGCAATCCAAAATGGCAATGGGTTCTTCTTTATATGACAATGAGTCTTTCACATTGATATCCTCTCCAAGCAACACTAGGGAATAATCTTCAATCCATTTTTTCAACAATGACACATGGAATATTGTATGTAAGGAAGCCAGATTTGCGGGCAATTCTAACTTGTAAACAACCCCACCGATCCATCTCACAACCTGATATGGTCCTATATAAGGAGGTTTAAGTTTCCTCTTCTATTCAAATTGCATGACTCTCTTTAAAGGGGTGACCTTTAGGAATACCTAATCATCAACCTCAAATTCTAAATCCCTCCTTCTAATGTCGGCATAAGACTTTAGGTGAATCTGAGCGGTCATATGTCGCTCCCTAATAATCTTAACCTTATCCATCGCCTTATGAACAAGGTCGAGCCCAGACTATTGAGTTTCACCAACTTCATACCATTCAATTGGTGACCTACATCTCCCCCCATAAAGCACCTCAAAAGGAGCCATTTGATTACTAGAATGGTAGCTAATGTTGTAGGCGAATTCTATCAACAACAAATGATCCACCCAAATACCTTTGATGTTGTCAGGACCTGAACTGAGGCCCAGGCTGCGACAAGCATCTCCAACCATGAAGGCCTTAGAGCCCTTCTCTACTGGAAATCATGTACATAATTCATAAACTATAAGGAAATACGGAAAACAAAACCGAATCATGGTTATCCAATTTCAACAAAACCATATGGTTATAATTTCAACAATACCCTAATCCATCTAGCACCTGTGTGTGAAATATCTACAGACTGAAAGAAAATAATATTTTTGTAAGACCGGGACAAGGCACCCTATCAGACTATCAATCAAAATAAAATAACAATGACTTATACATTAGGCCTTCCAGAATAAGGGAGACTCACCCACTACAAATATATTACCAATTAATCTATGGATTAGCAGGCCCCCGAGATTGAGCCTAAGAAGAGCAAATCATGAAAACATTTTACATATAATATATGAAAACACATGGGCACACTCGAAAGACTTTGAAACATTTCTTTAAAACCAAGACTCGCTCTTT
Source organism: Capsicum annuum (assembly GCF_002878395.1). NCBI lineage: Eukaryota > Viridiplantae > Streptophyta > Magnoliopsida > Solanales > Solanaceae > Capsicum > Capsicum annuum. Next base: position 10,218,344 of record NC_061116.1, read on the forward strand.
GTTTTACTTCTAAGATAGGTGGTACACCCTACAATTCTACAATCCAATGGGCTATATAGAATTTTCCCTTAACTCGGCGGCCAAGACCACAACCCAAGTATGCCGCAATGGTTGAAGTATCTACTTCTCTACTATGCCACAGGGCCGTCACCAGTGTACAATTTCTCTTTTGGGTAACATAATAACCCGTATCAGCAAACCACAATTTCAGACAATAAGTGTTCTTGTCTCATTCCTTATTCGGGTAACCACCTTACTCGATTTAATCCCATTTTTAAATATTTCTAAATATGCATCATTCTAAATTTCAAAATTTGAAAAACTGAAGTAAAATTTGCATTCTATTCAGTTTTGTATTATCATGGCATTATCTCTTTTGGTATCATCATACCAAGACTTGCAAGTCATGTCTCTAAGCCAAAGGATATCATGTACAACTCTTTCATTCAAAAAAATGTTCATACCACAAAAACATTCGAACAGTGCAATAGGATTCATATTTTAAAACAAATGTCAAACTATGTAGGGACTCTCTTTTTCCAACATTTCAACAAACATGTGGTGGTTAAGTATTTTGTAACAAACCATGCAATCTCTTTGAATTACCATTTTTCATTTATATTAACAAGAGTAAACCTCTCCTCAGTTCATATCCAAATTCATGGCTTTAATAAAAGTAAAGACATTTGAATCATGCTTCTCAATATGCTATTCAATAATTCATAACCTATGAAAACAAGGGGTTTTATCACAAAAGAGGGAATATAATTCTTCAAGCTCTCAATTCAAGTCCAAATCATCAGACCATATGAATACACACGTATATTTATATATTTGTGAAAAAAATTAATTTAAGGGGGAAGGCCTCAAGACCAAAACATTTATATCAAGAAGGTTTCATAATGGATGATTGTAAATGTAAATTCAAACTCCTTTGTGAGTTCATGATTTCTCAACATTTAAACATTATCAAAATAATTTCACCATGACCATGTAGTTTAGGAAAACCCCATGTACCTTAGATTACTGTAACGCCCCAAAAAACAAGTCCCGAAGCGTCACACGGTGATTGAGGCTATGAGTATACCCAAGCTAACCCTTTGAGCCATTTTCATTCAGTTCAACACAAATCAATGGGGTTTCCATAAATAACCCTCAAATATCAACAGAGTAATCATCATCCAAGAATAAAAGAATTTCAGAAAAATAACAAAATACGACTTATTAGTCAACTCCCAACATCTATACTAGTCTGACAAGCCTCTAAGAAAATTAATAAAACCAGCGAGCCATTGAGACATGCCCCAAATGACTAATACTCAGTTATCAAATGTAAACAATTCCATGAAACCAACATCAGACATCACGTCCTCGGAACATGAGGACTCACCACAACAGAGGATGTAGAACAGCGTGCCCGAAGAATCACTGTCGAACCTGGAACTGAGCACCTGAACCTACATTTCGAGAAAATACAGCCCACATCCAAAGATGTGGGTCAGTATCATACAAAGGAACCGAGTCTATGGGGGTGTATCCAGTTGTATAAACATCATTATCATAAATATTTATAAGAAATATGCAGGATGTATGAAAGACTCACATAGCCCGAAGAAAATCATCATAATCATGAGAGGATAAAATAAGAACAATAACACATATGAGTCATCATATAATTTGTCAATCACTTTCAGTTTATCAAGAATATCAATTCTCATAATGTAAATATCATTTAAATCTTTCAAAAGATCACTTCACCATTCACCATAGACACAAGGAAAAACACACATACTGGGAGATCCTATACCCGACATAAACCATGTGAGCTACATGGAGTCCAACGTACAACCCATGTTGGGGAGAGCCGTCCTATCCTTGCCATCGGAGTAGGACTATCGATATCAAATCCATAAAAACTAGTGATCACTATATAAATCAGCCTCAGGCTCACTCCTATGGGGGCACGTAGTTCTAGGAAAGTAACGTTATTTTATACCTCCCACTCGGTGCTAAATATTTCTCCCGGACTTAGCTCAGATCATTTAAAAGACAATCCACAACAAAATAATTTCAGTAATTTATAAATATACATCGGGAGCCATCATGTTTCCCATCTATCAAAATCAACCACATTGTGGATTTCATTCACACTCGAGTTCAAAACAACTCCATTAAGACCAAAAGGTCAAATCATTCAAAATATCTCAAATATTCAACATCAACGTGCTTATAATACACACTTTCTCAAAAAAACATAATTTCCAATGGGGATTCACGACCCAAATATCAAAATCATGATAAATATCGTTCAAGATTCATGCTTTATATCTTCACACATATAAATTCATCTTTCAAAATAACAAACATCAAGATTTCATAATAATCATCATAAGATATGGGTTCATACTTCAAATTCGTAAAAATCAAATAAAAATCATGTCTTTGTAAAAAAAATTACTTTTTGGCACAAGAACGAAAGAGAGTTCTTGTTGAAAACTCCACATACCTTGAATGATGAAATTTAGATCGATACATGTTTTTTGAGATGTTAATCGTGCCTTTGAATGATGGTTCTTGGACTTCTTGAACTAGGAACTTGGAATCTTGAATAAATTTGCAGAATTAATGGTGAACTTTGGAGGTTCTTGAAGTTGGATGTAGGATCTTAGAGTTTTCTTTTTGAGGGAATTTGATGAAATATAACATATAATGCTTCTAATAGGCTTTAATATAGGGTTTGGATGGATTTTGGGTGAGGGGGAATGACCAAAACACCCCTAAAAACCAAATAATTCTCGAATCTATCCTTTGGTGGACTATTTGATAGTCTGAAATAGATCAACCATAACGTTTTACTCCGATATCTAAATTGGATGAAACCAATTTCATTAGAAAGAGAACTCTCATATCTTTCCGTTGATATATTGTATCTCACCCAGATCATTGTGTACTAGGAGTTATGATCATTTGAAGTTGGCCCAAAAATTCACTTTTGATAGGCTGAAGTAGATCCACCATAACTTTTTGCTCCGATAGACAAATTGGATGAAACTAATTTCATTGGAAAGAGGACTCGCAAAGATTTTCGTTGAATATAGTAGATCACCTAGATCATCATGTACAAGGAGTTATGATCATTTAAAGTTAGAGCAAAAATACGCCAGGCCTCAGTACTCTTTCCTGCACATTTTACTGTTCACTATTATTCACGGTTCGATCGGAATGTTCATAGCTCATCGCTGGTGTGTCCGTTTTGGATGATCCACATATTGTTGGAAAATTATTCGATACTCTATGCACCAGTGGGTCATAATATAAGATTTTCCGCGCAGAAAATTTATAATTCTTTCTAGAAGATAGAACCCAACATGTTTACGCACAAAATTTCAATGAAAAATTTCCCGGGGTATTACATCATCCCCCCCCTTGGAAATATTTGTCCTCGAATGATGCTAGGCATGCCAAGGTTAGATAAGGAATAGAGCATACAGCTGAAACCATTCGTTAGACTCATCACCACATTGTTTCTCACTCCAAATGCAACATAGAATGCATAAATTCAGGAAACTACAGCTGACCACATAATAAATAACAGCTGAACTGCTGCAACTTTTATCAAAAGTGCATGATTTAGGAAAGAAAGGTACCTTCGGCTTGATTAGACTTCGCGAAAAATAGGTGCGGGTACTTGGATCGCATATCCGCCTCAGCTTCCCAAGTTGCACCCTCAACAGATTGGTTTCGCCACAACACCTTGACCAAGGGAACTTCTTTGTTCCTTTGTCTTCGGACACTAAAATCAAGAATCTCATCAAAAGAAAGATTTTCTTGAATGTCATCACTCACAGAGGAATCCACTACCACAGCATCGCTAATATGCTTTCTAAGAATGGAGAAATGGAATATTAGATGAACAGAGGACAACTCGAAAGGCAACTCAACCTCATAAGCTACCTTACCAACACGGCTAAGAATTTCGTACGGACCAACATAACGGGGACTAAGCTTCCCCTTCTTTTCGAATCTCTTCACCTCTCTCATAGGTGAAATTTTCAGATACACTAGGTCACCAACTTCAAACTCAAGGTCTCTTCTTCTAACATCCGCATATGACTTTTGACGACTCTGCGCAGTTTTTAACCTTTCCCTAATCAACTTAACTTTTTCCATAGCCTCAAATACCGAATCAGGACCACTTACAGCCACTTCACCCACCTCGAACCAACCTATAGGTGATCTACACTTCCTCTCATATAGGGCTTCAAACGGAGCCATGCCAATACTAAAGTGGAAACTGTTATTGTAAGCAAAATCTATCAACGGTAAGTGATCATCTCAACATCCCTTAAAGTCAAGTGCATAAGCTCTCAATATATCCTCTAAGGTCTGGATGGTCCGCATAGCCTGACGATCGGTCTGCGGATGAAAAACAAAACTCAAAAGCACTTGGGTACCAAGACCCTTCTGAAAAAGCTTTCCAAAATTACGAAGTGAACTGAGTACCCCTATCCGAAATGATAAACAAGGGAACTCCATGCAGTCTGACTAGATCTCAAATATATAATCAAGCGTAATCCTCAGCAATATATGAAGTATGAACAGGCAAGAAATGATCAGACTTAGTCAACCTATCAACCACAGCCCGAATGGAATCATGATGGCGTCGTGAAGGAGGTAAACCAATCACGAAGTTCATATTTATCTCTTCCCACTTCCAGGTGGGAATACTAAACTCTTGCATCATACCACCAGGTCTTTGGTGTTCAACCTTAACCTGTTGGCATGTTGCACACTTAGCTACAGAAGCTGCTATATCTTTCTTCATGACCCTCCACCAATAGATTTCCTGCAAGTCTCGGTACATCTTGGTGGTACCAGGATGAATAGAATATCGCACCCAGTGCGCTTCAGCCATAATCCTCTGTCTTATATCATTAATATTCAAGACACACAATCAACCCTATAATATCAACACACTATCTCCCCCTTGGGAGAAAACCTCTACTTTTTGGTCCTTGACTGACCAAACTAGCATCTAAGTATTTCTTTTCCTTCACTTCCAAAACCAAGTAGAATTTGGAACTAGTCTGAACCCCTATACTACCTTCAACAGAGTTAAACAACCTAACCCCAATCTAGCCAAACGATGTACATCACGAGACAAATCTTTCTTACCTTCTACCATATGCGAAACACTACCTATGGACACTCTACTTAGGGCATCCGCCACAATATTGGCCTTTCCCGGATGGTACAACACACTCATATCATAGTCCTTTGATAATTCTAACCATCGTCTCTGCATAAGATTCAATTCTCTCTGGGTAAACACATACTGCAGACTCTTATGATTAGTGAAAACATCAACATGGACACCATACAAATAGTGTCTCCAGATTTTTAAAGCAAACACAACAGCAACCAACACAAGGTCATGGGTGGGGTAATTTTTCTCATGGTGTTTCAACTGTCTAGAAGCATAAGCTATCACCTTACCTTTCTGTATCAATACGCAACCCAACCCAACTCTCGAAACATCAAAGTACACCACAAAACCATCAACACCATCAGGCAAAGTCAATACAGGGGCTGAAGTGAGTCGAGTCTTCAACTCTTTAAAACTCTTCTCATAAGATTCAGACCGCAAGAACTTCACTTTCTTTTGGGTCAACCGAGTCATAAAAGATGCTATAGAGGAGAAACCCTCAACAAAATGGCGGTAATAGCTAGCTAAACCCAAGAAACTTTGGATATCAGTCAGAGAAATAGGTCTAGGCCAATTTCTAAAAGCTTTGGTCTTTTGGGGATCAACTCTAATACCCTCGGAAGAAATGATATAACCTAGAAAAGCAACTGACCTTATCCAAAACTCATACTTACTGAACTTGGAAAACAACTTCTGATCTCTAAGGGTTTGCAAGACAATTCGGAGATGATCAGAATGTTCATCCTCACAACGGGAGTACACCAGTATATCATCGATGAACACTATGACAAATATATCCAGATATGGTCTAAATAGTCGATTCATGAGGTCTATGAATGCTGTTGGGGCATTAGTTAACCCGAAAGACATAACACGAAACCCAAAATGGCCATAACGAGTTCTAAAAGTTGTTTTAGGAATGTCACACTCCCTAACTTTGAGTTGATGATAGCTGGAATGAAGGTCTATCTTTGAGAAATAACTTGCACCTTGCAATTGGTCAAACAAATCATCTATTCTAGGAAGGGGGCACTTATTTTTTATGGTGATATTATTCAGTTGGCGGTAATTAATACACATACGCAAAGAGCCATCTTTCTTTCTCACAAACAACATAGGAGCACCCCAAGGAGAAACACTGGGCCTTATGAAACCCTTATCTAGTAGATCTTTGAGTTTCTCTTTCAACTCCTTAAGTTCTACAGGGGGCATACGATAAGGAGAAATAGAAATGGGCTGAGTATCGAGAAGAAGATCAATCTCAAACTCTATCTCTCTATCAGGAGGTATCCTTGGGAAATCATCCAAAAAGACATCAGAAAACTTATTGATGACGTTAACAGACTGGAGAGTTAGAGTCTCAGACTTAGTGTCTTTGACTCTAGCCAAATGGTAAATACACCCCTTGGAAATAAGCTTTCTAGCTTTGAGGTAAGGGATAAAATTACTCTTGGGTGACACAGAATTCCCAGACCACTCAAACACAGATGCACCCAAAAACTGAAACTTGATCACTTAGGTCCGACAATCAATAGAGGCATAAGAAGAATACAGCTAGTCCATACCCAGAATCACATCAAAATCTACCATGTCTAACTCAATCAAATCAGCCAACAGGACTCTATGAAGAACGGTAACAGGACACTTTTTATATATTTTCTGGGCAACAATCTAATCACCCATTGGGGTAGAAACTAGGATAGGCTCAGGAATAATCTCAGGACTCATTTCAAAATTCACAGCAATCAAAGGTGTAACATATAAGAAATTGGATCCAGGATCCAACAAAGCATACACATCAAACAAAAATACATGAAGCATACCAGTAACAACATTGGGAGAGTCCTCCTGTTCCTAGTGGGATAGTAAATCATAGAATCTATTCTGGCACTGCCCACCAGCTTTGCTAGAAGAGGCGCCCTGAGCTGGGGCTGGGCGTGTTGCTGGAACTGGAGCACTAACAGTCTGAGTCTGTGACACCTTATCTATCCTATGGACAATCTCTAACTCTGTGACCCATGTCTCCACACCCGAAACAACCGCTCTTCTCACCCCAACACACACCCAAATGAGCCCTACCACACTTAGGACATAAGGGATGATTTGGTCTACTTCCAGCCCTGTACTGGGATCTGGATGCATATGACATACTACCTTGCTCCTTCCTACCTCTAGGCATGGGAGTAGTAGCAGATAACATTGTTGGTTTAGACGAACGATCCTGATACTAAAGGGTGACTCCCTCCCTGCGATCTAGTCTAACCCTGTCCGTGCTGCTTGGACCTAGCTCTCTTATTCCCTCTTATTCTATCTCTCTCCTTAATATTGTCTACCTCAATCTGTTGGGCATAAGTCATCAGCCTAGAAAGATTCATCTCACTATTCATCATAGCAGACCTACACTCCTTAACCACATAACTAGACACTCCAGTCACAAACTTACTCATACTAGCGAGATTATCAGCCACTAAGTCAGGAGCATACTTGGTCAACTGATTGAACTTTAGATAGTACTCCCTAACAGTCATAGAGCCCTGTCACAGGTTCATAAACTTTTCCACCTTCGCCTCCCTCATCTCCAAAGGGAAAAACTTATCTAGGAATACATCCTGGAACTCTTGCTAAGTTGTAGGGATAGCTCCCTCACCTCTACCTTTCCTCCAAGCAACAACCCAGTCATAAGCAAGGTCTTTCAACCTATATGCAGAAAACTCCACACTATACTCCTCAGATATATCATCACCTGAGTAATCTTCCGCACCTCCTCTAAAAACAACTGTGGATCCTCATTAGACTTGGACCCATAGAATTCCGATGGATTCATCCACATAAAGTCACGGATCCTGACAATAGCTGAATTACTCCCTACTGTTGTGGAGCCGGGGCTGGGTTGGAATGAACATTTGCAGTAACAACTTAGGCCAGCGCCTGAAAGGCTGCCCGAAATTTAGTATAAGACACGTTTTCATTCAATGGGTCAGTGGGTTGAGGTTGCTGACCATCATTATTTCTTCTCGCTCGATGTGGAGGCATATTTCTGAAAGAGAAGAGCATGAATCCATAGCAAAGAGAGACACTTTAAGCATGATAGACTTCTGAAAGAAAGAATCATACTTTTTCTGAAAACATCTTGTAGCCTTTTGCTCATAGATGTGGCGCACTACACACCTATGATCTAGACTCTACTTAACGTGGCTTGTCAGACTCCCTAGGACACCTTAAAACCTTAGGCTCTGATACCAAGTTTGTAACGCCCCAAAAAATAGGTCCCAGAGAATCACACAGTGCTTGAGGCTATGAGTAGCCCCAAGCTAACCCTTTGAGATATTTTCATTTAGTTCAACACAAATCAACGGGGTTTCTATAAATAACCCTCAAATATCAACAGAGTAATCATCATCCAAGAATAAAAGAATTTCAGAAAGATAACAAAATATGACTTATTAGTTAACTCCCAACATCTATAGTAGTCTGACAAGCCTCTAAGAAAATTAATAAAACCAGCGATCCATTGAGACATGCCCCAAATAACTCATACTCAGTTATCAAATGTAAACAATTCCGTGAAACCAACATTAGACATCACGTCCTCAGAACAGAAGGAATCTTCACATCAGAGGATATAGAACAGCGTGCCTAAAGAATCACTATCAAACCTAGAACTGATCACCTGAACCTATATTATGAGAAAATGCAGTCCACATTCAAAGATGTGGGTAAGTACCATAGAAAGAAACCGAGTCTATGGGGGTGTATCCAGTTGTATAAACATCATTATCATAAATATTTATAAAAAATATGCAGGATGTATGAAAGACTCACATAGCCCGAAGAAAATCATCATAATCATGAGGATGGAATAAGTACAATAACACATGTGAGTCATCATATAATTTTTCAATCACTTTCCTTTCATCAAGAATATCAATTCTCATAATGTAAATATCATTTAAATCTTTCAAAAGAATAACTTTCACAATTCCACTTTCAAATCACTTCACCATTCACCATAGACACAAGGAAAAACACACATACTGGGAGATCCTATACCCGAAATAAATCATGTGAGCTACATGGATTCCAATGTACAACCCACGTTGGGGAGAGCCATCCTATCCTTGCCATCAGAGTAGGACTATCAATATCAAATCCATAAAAACTAGTGATCACTATATAAATCAGCCTCAGGCTCACTCCTACGGGGGCACGTAGTTCTAGGGAAGTAAGGTCATTTTATACCTCCCACTCGGTGCTAAAGATTTCTCCTGAACTTAGCTCAGATCATTTCAAAGACAATTCACAACAAAATAATTTCAGTAATATATAAATATACATTGGGAGCCATCATGCTTTCCATCTATCAAAATCAACCACGTTGTGAATTTCTTTCATACTCGAGTTCAAAACAACTCCATTAAGATCAAAAGGTCAAATCATTCAAAATATCTCAAATATTAAACATCAACATTCTTATAATACACACTTTCTCAAAAAAACATAACTTCCAATGGTGATTCACGTCCCAAATATCAAAATCATGATAAATATCGTTCAAGATTCATGCTTTATATCTTCACACATGTAAATTAATCTTTCAAAATCACAAAAATCAAGATTTCATTATAATCATCATAAGATGGGTTCATGCTTCAAATTTGTAAAAATCAAATAAAAATCATGCCTTTGTAAAGAAAATTACTTTTTGGCATAAGAACGAAAGAGAGTTCTTGTTGAAAACCCCACATACCTTGAATGATGTAATTTAGATCAATACATGTTTTTGAGATGTTAATCGTGCCTTTAAATGATGGTTCTTGGAGATCTTGAACTAGGAACTTGGAATCTTGAATAAATTTGCTGAATGAATGGTGAACTTTGGAGGTTCTTGAAGTTGGATGTAGGAGCTTAGGGTTTTCTTTTTGAGGGAATTTGATAAAATATAACATATAATGCTTCTAATAGGCTTTAATATAGGGTTTGGACATATTTTGGGTGAGGGGAAATGACCAAAACACCCCTAAAAATCAAATAATTCTCGAATCAGTCCTTTGGTGGACTGTTTTGATAGTCTGAAGTAGATCAACCATAACGTTTTACTCCGATATTTAAATTGGATGAAAACAATTTCATTAGAAAGAGGACTTTCGTATATTTCCGTTGATATGTAGTATCTCACCGAGATCATTGTGTACGAGGAGTTATGATCGTTTAAAGTTGACCCAAAAATTCTCTTTTGATTGGCTGAAGTAGATAGACCATAACTTTTTGCTCTGATAGACAAATTGGATGAAACCATTTTCATTGGAAAGATGACTCGCAGAGCTTTCCATTGATATATAGTAGATCACATAGATTATTATGTACAAGGAGTTATGATTGTTTAAAGTTGGAGCTAAAATATTCCAGGCCTCAGTACTTTTTCCTGCACGTTTTACTGTTCACTACAATTCACGGTTCGATCGAAATGTTCATAACTTGTCGCTCGGGTGTCCGTTTTTGATGATCGACATATCATTGGAAAGATTATTCGATACTCTACGCAACGGTGGGTCATAATCTAACACATTCCACACGGAATATTTATAATTCATTCTAGAAGATAGAACCCAACACGTTTACGCATAAAATTTCAATGACAAATTTCCCAGGGTATTTCTTAGAAGTCTTGGATTGAAAGCCTTGAACTCTTTCCTTAAAGGAAAACCCTAATTTCTTTTATTCTTGAGAGTAGAGAGGATTAAGATGTTTTTAAAACTGATAAAAGATGGATTATAATGCTTAGGGTAAGATTTATATTTGCGGGGTAGGTTTTAGGTAGAGGAAAAGACCAAAATACCCCTAAAGAAACCAAAAACAATACAGGATTTTCCTCAGCTGATGACTAGGTTGACAAGCCATCAATTCTGTGACGTCCCATCACGCTGGTCGTCACTTAAAGCTGAATTTAACCCTCTCTTGTTAAAGGTGACAACTAGGATTGATGGTTCATCACCCAATTAATACCTAGTTAGCCAAGTCGTCACCTAGTTGATGACTCATCAACTTTGTCGTCACATTTGGGCATTCGGACACCACGATGTAAAATAGGCATATATTTCTACCCTGATATCGAATTAAGTTTAAACCAGTTGCGTTGGAAAGAGGATTCAAAGACCATTAATTTGATATACAGTAGGCCATATAACTCATTATATACAAGAAGTTATTATCAATAAAATTTTACCCTAGTTTAGACATTCACTAAAACTTAATCGATAGGAAAGTTTTCAACTCGTTTTTGAATTAAGGGGCCTCTATGATCTAAGTTTATGTTCAAAGGTATTCACACACTATAGGATTGATCAACACACATATATTATAAAATAATCATTGGGTTCAGATCTATTTGCATAGGAATGACGGTTTAAACATTAGCCCAAAAGTGTGGGGTATTACAGATATCAATTACGCAGCCCTCAACATTTTCTCTAGGGTCTGAATAGTGCATTCATCTTGTCCATCGGTCTTAAGGTGAAAGACTGTACTTAGGTTCACTTGGGTTCCTAAACCACTCTGAAGAAATCATCAAAACAGAGAAGAGAACTGCGTACCTTGGTCAGATATAATAGATATAAGAGCACCATGCAAAAAGGACAATCTCTCGAATGTACAACTTAGCATAGTCATCCCTCGAATAATTCGTTCGTATTAGAAGAATTTAAGCACATTTGGTCTTCTGATGTATAATTACCCAAATAGTGTAATATTGGTTTTGGGACTTTGGAAGCCCCATAATGAAGTCTATATTAATTTTCTCCCACTTCAACATAGTCAAGGCTTTTTCTTGGGATATGGCACCTGGTATCAAATGCTCCACCTTGAATCGTTGACAATTCATACACTTAGAAACAAAATTAGCAACATATCTTTTCATATTATTCCACCTGTAAATAGTCTTAAGGTCATGATATATTTTCGTAGAGCCTAGGTGAACAACAGAACTCAAAGTGTGAGCTTCGCCAATAATTCTCTCTCACAATCCATCCGCGTTCGATACACATAGCCTACCCTGATACCTCAAAATTTCATCACCTCCAATTTCAAATACCATCACCTTTTGTTAACCAACATCGTTCTTAATCTATATCAACGTAGGGTCCCTTGCCTGTTTCTCCTTAATTTTAGCACATAGGGAGGATTTAGCCATCTCATGAAGGATTAATCCTCTACCTTCGGAATACAGAAGTCAAACTCCTAGATTTGCAAGCCAGTGAATATCTGTCACAATCTCCTTTTTTCCTTTCTCAACATGAGAAATACTGCCTATTGATAACTTGCTGAGTGTCGGCCACCACATTGGCCTTGCTCGAATAATAGTGCAGGCTCAGGTAAAAATCCTTCAACATCTTCAACCACAACCTCTGCCTAAGATTCAGTTCTTTCTATGTGAAAACATAGTACAAACTTTTGTGAGCAGTGAATATATCAACTAGCATAAAGATAATGCCTCCAAATCTGAAGTGCAAACACCACAAATGTTAACTCTAAGTCAAGGGTAGGATATTCTATTCATGTACCTTTAACTGCCTATATGCACATGCCACCACTTTACCATGTTGCATAAGCACATACCGAAGTCCCACCCAGGATGCATCACAATACACAACAAAACCCTATATACCCTTGAGAAGGGTCAAAACTAACACGGTAGTCAATTTGTCTTTCGGTTTCTCAAAGTAATTCTCACAAGAGTAATACCACAGGAATTTTGCTTTTTTTTTGAGTCAATCTAGTAAGTGGAGTAGCTATGGAGGAAATACTATCTACAAATATTCTATAATACCCTATCAAACCTAAGAAGCTCTGAATATCGATTGGAGTCATGGGTCTTGGCCATTTTCTCACTGTCTCAACCTTTTGGGGGTCAACCTTAATCCCTTCACTAGAAACAATCTACCTCGGGAAAGCAATAACACAAAGCCAGAATTCACCTTTGGAAAACATTGCATATAACTCATGATCCTTGAGGGTCTTAAGGATTACTCGAAGATAGTTGGCATGCTCCTCCTAACTGTTAGAGTAAACCAGGATATCGTAAATAAAGAATATGACAAACATATATAGAAGTTGGCGAAACACCTTTGTTCATTAGGTCCATAAAAGCTGTAAGGGAATTACTCTGTCTGAAGGACATGACCAAGCACTCATAATGGCTATATCGGGTTTGAAAAGAATTCTTTGGAATGTCATCCTCTCTAAACTTCAATTGATGATACCTCGAATGAAGGTCTATCTTAGATAAATATTTAGCACCTTGGAGTAGACAAAATAAATCATTAATTCTGGAAAGAGGGTATTTATTTTTAATAGTGAGCTTATTGAGATGACATTAGTCTATACACATAAGGAGGGTTCCGTGTTCTTATGCATGAAGATTACAATTGTACCCCAGGGAGAAACACTAGGGTGGATAAATCCCTTGTTAAGAAGCTCTTTTAACTATTTTTTCAACACTTTTAATTTTGTAGGATCCATTCTATATGGTGAAATAAAAATAGGACGAGTGTACAAAAACAAGTTAATACCAAAATCTATCTCCTTGTCAGGTGGTATTCTTAGGAGATTATCAGGAAAAACTTGCGGAAATTCATTAACTATTGGGACAGATTGGAGGGGAGGACTTTTAGTATTGAAATCTCTGACCCAAATAAGATGATACAAATAGCACTTAGATATAAGTTTACAGGCTCTGAGATAAGATATGAACTTCCCCCTAGGTAAAAAAGAATACCTCTCCCACTCTATTACTGGTTTATTTGGTAAGGAGAAAGTTACTTTTCAAGTTCTACAGTCCAATGTAGCATAGTATGAATGGAGCCAATACATTCTCAAAATAGCATCAAAGTCAATCATATAAAACTCTACAATGTCTACCACAATATTTTGATGTCCAAAAAATACCAAACAATTTCTATTCACCCTCCTAGCCACTATAAAGTCACCGATGGGAGTGTAAATAGAGAAGGGTTTAAGAATATTTTCAGGCTTAAAACAAAAACTAACTGCCACATACAGGGTCACATAGGACAAGGTAGACCTGGGAACAAGTAACACATACACATCATGGGAGAAAATTTGTAACGTACCCATAACAATATCTAGCGAATCCTCTACATCCTGGCAATTAGATAAAGCATATAACCGGTTACGACCGCCAACCGCCCCCGATAGCTAAATTAGTACACTTGGGTGGTGGTGGTTCCATGGAATTATCTTGAGATTTAGTGCCCCCAACATTACCTCTAGTTGTCGAATAGTATTTTTGAATATGGACTGGCTAGCCACAAGTATAGCATACTATCGTGCCAAACTAACACTTTCAAAGGCAACTCCTGCTGCAGTTCCAACATTATGGAAATAGCCAATACGTCTGAACTACACTATCTTTGAAATAAGTACCCTGAACCCTCGATTCATTGTAGACCAAAAGTTTTGAAACCATCGATGAACTGGCAGTCTGGGCGCTGGGGCGCTAGCTGAAGAGTGAGAATTACTCATAAACTTTTTCTAGACCACTTATTACCCCAGTTACTACCCTGGTGCTAACTGTTATTCTGGTTTGTAATCCTACCCTTTTTGATTTGTCTTTCTCTTTTTCTTAATTAAGCCATCCTTCTCTTCTATTCTTCAACCTGTTGCAAATGAATGGAGAACCTAGATAAATCCATATCTCTATTTAACATTGCTTCCTTTCACTCCAACACCAGATCATCCTTGATATTGGAAGCAAACTTCCTCATGCGAGCTCTCATATTTCCACCAATTCTGGAGCATACCTGGATAGCGTGATAAACTTTAATGCGTACTCCTTAACACTCATCTTTCCTTGTTTCAAGTTTATAAATTCTTCAGCCTTTGACTCCCTCAATTCATGGAGAAAGAGTAGATCCATGAAAGCTTCCACAAACCCACCCCACACCGAAGGCTTGTAATATCAACCCTTTGAATTCTCCCATTCACTATACCACTGATTGTCCACATCTTTCAAGTTATAGGCCGCCAACTCAACCCCTTTAACTTTATTGACATGTATAAATCTAAAAAAAAATTCCAGCTCAACAATGAACCTTTGGGGGTCCTCTTGAACCTTTGTGCTAGTAAATATAGGTGGATTTAGTCTCTCAAATTGGCCAACCCGTATGATCTCAGATTAATCAAACACAGATACTATTTCTTTATATTGATAGGCCTAAGAAACCACTAACTGAGCTATCATATGCATAGATTGTAGGAATTCAACATTAAAGACCTTCCCCCAGGAAAGCTGAGTACTGTTAGCTCCAGATCAAGGAACCCAAAGTGGACTAGTCTAAAATAGAGGAGTCTCATGAATTGACCAACCCGTATGATCTCAAATGAAACAGATTATAGGAATTCAACATTAGAGACCTCCCTCTAGGAAGGTTGAATACAGTTAGCTCCTAATCAAGGAGCCCAAAATAGACTAGTTTGAACTAGAGAAACTCCTGGAGTAGCAAAAATCTTTGGAGTGAAAGCCCTTTTAAGAGTCCACATCCCATGGGTAGGAATATTTCCTCTTTCTTCATTGGATCTATGGGGAAGCATGGTAAATTTTGGAAATACAGGAAATCATTGATTACAGGACATGCAAACTCTATAGAACGAACTAATTATGAAAAGAAGAGAGACATTCCTAAATTCCTTGTAGCCTCATTCTTATAAGTATACCGCTTTACACACCCATAAACAAGACTCTACCAGACGCAATTTTGTAGACACCGTGGGACCACAAACCTACTCTGAACCAGGTTTGCCATGACATAAACTAATTCCCTAGCGATAAAATGTATCTTGAACCAAGAAGTATCAAGAGCCCTTCTCTAAAAGTTAATCATATACACAATTCATATGCTGAAAGAAAATGCAGAAAACATGACAA
Source organism: Capsicum annuum (assembly GCF_002878395.1). Classification (NCBI taxonomy): domain Eukaryota; kingdom Viridiplantae; phylum Streptophyta; class Magnoliopsida; order Solanales; family Solanaceae; genus Capsicum; species Capsicum annuum. Next base: position 10,234,489 of record NC_061116.1, read on the forward strand.
ATTGTAAACATGATCATTCTTTTACTTCAACTGAACAATGCAAATATCAGTTCATAAATATTGAAAACATATAAAACCAGTCTGCGAAACCTATAACAATATAAAAGCATCTTCTATCTAAAACTGGGACAAGGCCCTAAGTCGAACCATGATCTAAAATAAAATTACGATGTCCATAACGAGGCTTTTCGAAATAGGGGAGGTTCACCAACTGCAAACTTATGATAAATATATCTACTAATCATTGGGACCCCGAGACAGATCCCTAGATCCTAAGATATAGAGAAACAATACAATTGTACAAGAATGTATAGCAATCCAAAATAATGTACTTTTATACAACATAAGTTAGAGCAATTCAAAAAACATTTTACACATGATATATGTAAACACATGGGCATACTTAAAACACATTGAAATGTTTCATTGAAACCATGACTTACTCTTTATCTTACTTCTAAGCTAGGTGGTACACCCTACAACTCTACAATCCCACGGGCTATATGGAATCCACCTTTAAATCGACGGCAAAGCCCCTAACCCAAGTTTTCCTCAGGGGATGGAGTCTCTATCTATAAGATGCCATGGCATCAAGGCTAGCATATAATACCTATTGGTACACCATAAACCCGTATCGGCAAAACAAGGTTTCCAACAATAATCCTTTACACTCTAATGCCTTCTTTGGGTAATCACCTAACTCTCTTTAAGCCCATTTTTAACTCTTTCAAACATGTATCATTTGGAATCAAAATCAATAAAGAAATCTGATTCTATTATGTCTCTCTTTTGTTTGGTATCGTTGTAAGTCTTGCAAGTCTGGTATCGTTGTAAGTCTTTCAAGTCATACATCTTAGCCATACAATATCGTGTTATAGTTTTTTCATTCAAAATAGTGTCCAAACCACCAATACATTAAAACTGTACAAGTAGATTTGTATATCAAAATACATGAAACTTATGCAGATATTCTCTCTTTCAATCCTTAAATAAATGGTGGTAAATTACTTTGAAGAATGTAACACCCCACATTTTCAAGCTAAAAACTAAACCGGCATTTCTATGTGGGTAAATTCTAATCCTATCATTTATATTTAAATTCATATGCCATGATCCTTATCCTCGTGTTTGTAGTGATTTTGAGGTGATAAATATTCATTGGAATCACTTAGAGCAAAGTTGATCTAAGAAGCTTTGTTTCGGCTAAATCTTTGTATTCATGATTTTACAAGGGACTACTTTGAACTTGTATAACTTTCTATACAAGTAGAATTTTTCATCTCAAGATTGCCTAAAATGTTAATAATCAAGTTAGTTTTCCAATGATACAAATTTTTCCTTAATCCAATACCTGAGAGAAAAGTTATATCCATTTTTGTGAGGGAGGAAGTGAGGTCTCGCGATTAGCGCGTGGTGCACGCTCCAGTCCACCGCTAGTTTACAAGTGTTGGTTCCATATTTTTTGGGTCTTTTTAGTATTATCTTCCCTTATAACTCCCAACCCACGCCTGATAACCCTTAAGGGGCAATATTTTTCTCCTATTTCATCAATTAAACATCTCAAATCCTCTCAAAACATAACTCGAGCTACTCCCCAAAGATAAAAAAAAATCACTCTCCTAAATAAAAAATATCAAGAAATGAGTCAAGATTCGGGTTCTATTAGTCAAACTACGTAATATAAGGTATTTGGGGTTTTTTCTAAATTACATGGGCATGGTGAAATCGTTTTAATTATATTTAAATGCTGAAAAATCATGAAATTACAAAAGGGTTTTGAATGTACATTTACAATTATGCATTGTGAATCCTTCTTGACAATAATGTTTTAGTCTTGAGGCCTTACCCCTTAAACTCAATTTTATTTATGTATATATAAATGTATGCATGCGGTTTGATGTCTAGGATTTGAATTGAGAGCAAGAAGAATTATGATTCCTCTCTTGTTACAAATCCCCTTTTTAATATTTTATGAATTATTCAATTTCATATTGAGAAGCAAGTTACAAATATCCTTATTGTTGTTTAAGACTTGATCTTAATTATGAATTGAAGAAAGGATGTTTCTTTTTTATATAAAGGAGAAGTGATGATTTTAAAGAGTTGCATGGTTTATCACAAAATACTTGACCACCAAATATTTGATGAAATGTTGAAAAGGGAGAATCTCTGCAAAGTTTGAAATATGTTTTAAAAACAAGATCTCTTGCATTGTTTGATTGATTTGGTGGTCTAAACATTGTTTTTCTTGAAAAGAGTTGTAATTTTACAATGTATGAATGAGAAATATGACTTGCAAGTCTTGGTATGGCAATGCCAAAAGAGATAATACCATGATAATACAAAACAGAATAGAATGCAGATTTTACTTTAGGTTTTTAGATTTTGAAATCTAAAATGATGCATGTTTAGAAAGAGCTCAAACATTGATTTAAAGAGAGTTAGATGGTTACTAAAAGAAGGAATGATCCCAGAAAACTATTGCACGAAATCGTGTTTTGCCGATACGTGTTATTATGTTACCCAAAAGGGAAATTGTACGATAGCAACAATCCTATGGCATAGTAGATAAGAAGATACTCTAATTCTTCCAGAAAACTTAGGTTGGGGGCTTAGCCACTGAGTCAAGAGTGGATTCCATATAGCTCATGGGATTATCGAATTGTAGGGTGTACCACCTAGCTCAAAAGTAAAGCGTAGAGCGAGTTTTTGGTTTCAAAGAATTGGCTCAATTCTTATAAATAAGCCCCTATATTTTTATATATCGTATGTAAAATGTTTTATGAATTTATCTAACTTATGTTGGATAAAAGTATGTTATTTTGGATTGCTCTATGTACCAGTACACCCATATTAACCCAGTATATTTAAGGATCTGAGGCTCAGTCCTGGGGTCCTACTAAGCCATACACTGATTTGTCTGAGATTTGCAGTTTATGAGCCTCCCCTATTTCAAAAAGACTGATTTATAAGATATTGTTATTTTATTTTGATTCATGGTCCAATTGGGGGCCTCGTTCTAGTTTTTAGAAAGATATTATTCTCAGTTAGTAGAGATTTTGCAAATCGGTGTTGTATGTTTTAACCGTTAAGAACTTTGTTTTATATTATTTAGTTCAATTATGAGATGGTCCATGTTTCTGTATGTTAATATTCTGGATTTCTTTATGTTGTATGAATGTTGTGTATGATTGCTAGATAGAAAAAGGCAATTGGGCCTTTATGGTTCAGGATGCCCATCGCAGCCAGGGTCTCAGCTCGGATCATGACAAACTTGGTATCATAGCTAGGTTCATAGTCCTAGGGTATCTACGAAATCATGTCTAGTAGTGTCTTTCTTATGGGTATGTTGGGCACCACACTTATAATCAAGAAGCTACCAGACACTTAGGATTTGTTTCTTATTCTTTCATACTCTAGATCATGCTATAGCGTCATCCATAAGAAAATTATCCAAATTCCTTCCTTGTTCAAATTTCATGGGCCATGCCTCATTGTTGAGGCAACACAAGTCTAAAAGTCTAGTTCTCCAAATAATTTTCTCTGATTGAGTTATCAATGAAGTTATGAGATAGCAGAAGGACTTGAAAGGATCCTGTTAGTGCTTCACGGTGTATTCCGTTAGTGATTCAAGGTGTATTTATTCTAGTGTATAGCTTTATCCTAGTGAAATCATGCTTTTCAACTTGAGGTCCGGAGTGCATTTAGTCCTCTTTTAAAAATTCTTGTTGTAGATGTCATGCAAAAAGGTAATGATGTGTAGCAGGATATGGGAAATATATTTACCCCCAGTAGTAGTATATGTTAAAGTGTCATGACCTATTAGTAGGAAGATGATCCATAAGTTAGTGATATAAAGTCATAAGCTTAAAATTCAGAATGAGGGTGATTTTTGCATAAAGAAGCTAGTTTAATTATATAACCGTTGATTGAGGTATGGGTTACCATTCTATTGTGATAGACTAATGTGGTAGCAATATTTGTATATTGTATGGTAGTCAGTGAAGGAAGTTTTTGGCTATGATTATTACCTATTCAAAATAGTGAAGGAGCCTAGAGTGTATAGTTATGATAGTTTTAGAAATCCTTTATAGGTTGTGAATACAGACTGTTAGATTAGCCAATAAGTTATACTCGTTGTTGTATATGGAATTTTAAAGGTTGTTATGATGTATGCATGGGTAAGTAGCTATGATGTGGGAATGTAGAATGTGTTGATAAGATCATAATGGATTATGTTATAAGATTAAGATCGACTATCCCTATTATGTGACTTTACCTCCATGATTTTTCTTTTCTCTAGTAGTTTTAAACTAGGAGCACACTTGAGAAAGTATGAAGTAGATTTTGAGACATAGTAGTAATATGGTGGAGAAGATGAACTGATGGGCCATAGTTAAGCGGAATAAGAGACTTAGGTTGATATTTCTATTCAATTGATTAGTATAGCCTGCGACAATTTGTGTAGTTATACAATAGACTTGAACTTTAGATGTGCAGTGTGTTGGTGACAATAGAAACTTAAGGTAAATGATGAATGTTCTATGGGAATGAATTCATTGGTTTGTTGTAATGTATGAAATACCCTAGGTTGGCAACTTGCGAAATAAGGAATGGATAATTGTTTTACACATTTAGCCATGAGGACTAGTGTTAAAACTAATGAATTATGGTTGAACCATTTAGTGGATTAGAGTATAAGTATAAACCAATAAGTTAAACCCCAGATAGCATGTTGTTAGATAAGGTTTATATTTGTATAAGTGTCATGTGTTCATAGTCTGTGCTCTTGGATTTTGTAGTATCGGGAAAGACTAAGGTGTTGTTGTATGGTGTTGTGTAGAGTTGAATTATGGAAATATAGGTAGGCAATTGTGCTATTGGAGTAGTTGTACTAATTTTGTTAAGGTACAGATTACATGATCAAAGGTGTAATGCGAGTAATCTAAGGAGTCAAAGGTGGAGTTTTAAGTGTTTAGAAGCATAAATGCCTATGTTAGTCATGAGTCAGTGACTTTGGTGGTTAAAGGGGGTTAGTATTAGTTTCCCTAAAAGGGGATGTCCTTAAAAGACTTTAGTGTCTTTGTATTAGAAATTAATGAGAGGAGTCTGTGTTTATATATATATACTGTTCATATATATATACTGATACCTCTTTTTTGTTATAAGGAATGTGGATGCATATGCTCATAAGAATTAGAGTTATAGAGTGTTGGCTATGGAGGTTAGTGAATCTTAAGAGTAGTATTTTTTGGAAAGTTAGGCGTTCAAAGTATAGTTCAATAGGGAGAGTTTAGAGTTTAAGTATACAATGATGTCTCTTATGTGTTGAGAGTTGTGGTTATTTGTTTTTATGTGAGGTTATGTCCGCAAGTCTAGGAGTGTGGCATTGATCTAAGGGGGAGCTGATGGATTACAGTAGCTCCCAAATTTTCTTGTGGTGTCAAGTTCCAAGTAATAGTCATGTTAAATCAATTCCTATTCAAGCAATCTCATCCTACTTTTATTTTAATGGACATCTACCAATGTCTTATGTATTCAACGCCTGCCTATGTCTAAGGTCTGAATTCTGTATCTAACTCGTGTAATGTTCCAACCTCCAAACTAGAACAAATGATGTCTTAGTGATCCAATATTTCAAGAATCCAAGCTCTGTGTTATGTTTCTCATAATCCATAAAAATCCATGTCTCACATAATTCTTAGTTTGAAGAAACTATGTTTTCTATACATTACCGATTCATTTTACGTTAGGATTTGCCAAAGTGATAATGTTTATTCTAACTCGTGGAAAAATTTCCGTTCTTTGAAAGAGGATAAATCGCGTCAAGTGGAAATCCTTATCTTAGTTGTTAACAACATAAATTTCAGCTTTATGCAATATAGCTCATGATATGTGCAGCCATGTTTTTCAATGTTGTCTGTCCTAAGAAATCATGTTGTGTTGTGTTTATGCTGAACTACTCTTTACTTATGATCCAGACACTTCATATATGAAGAACTTCATGTCCATCCTATCATATCTTCACCTGATGTCCCTCCTTTAGTAGTTTAATAATTATAAGTTATGGTATGACAAATGTTACTTCCATTCATGATGTTTATGCCTGGGTCCCTTAATGAACTTCCATATGTTAGTAGGATGGTGGTTGTGGTAGCATAGTAATGTTTTAGGTAAGCGTAGTAGACTTTCTTGGAGGTGTAAACTTTGATGTAATTTCTTGAACTATGGTCATAGGTGAAGGGGGTAGAAAGAGATGGACTTTCAATACGTGGAATAGTTAGGAAGGTGATATTTGGTGAAAATCTTTTCGAATGATTGAATTTGCTGGTCTTAGTGGAGAAATACATGAAATGTGGTGTAGTCATGATATTCTTGAATGCTGTGATTGATGAAAATGCAAACCCATGTCTTACGTGGTTGGTTCTTTTTGATTTGGAACTCGAGTGTATTTGATGGTAAGACATGGGTTTGCATTTTCATCATTTTTGATTTGAAACTCGAGTGTATTTGATGGTAGTGACAAGGTGAAGTAATTTTCTTAGTATGATGTAAAGTACAGGGTCCCAAAACTTAAGTTAGCTCATTTTGACTTCTAGTTAGGCTTCAACATAGAAGTACTATATAGTGAGATTCAAGCTTTTGTGGTTAGGTGTGTGATGGGGGAATCGTAAGTTAGAAATGATGAAGTATGTTGTTTATTGTTTGGGGCATAGACGAGTAGTGTCACTAAGTTTAAGTCTATTCGTTATATCTTGTATGGTGGAGAATACTTCCATTACTTATCTCCCGAGAAATCTTATTTCATGATTAGTACTGATGGAATCAGCCCTATTATCACCAAATTAACTCATGCCTCATATGGTGATGATAATGATTCATAGAACTCATGTGCAAGATCATCCCTATGTAAAGTTTCATTGCTTCATGATTCGTGCTTATGGGTTTTGCTGGGGCTGTCATGAAGTTCGTATGATTCCATTGCATATTTTGTTGAGGAAAAATGTTTAATGTGAGATTACGTTCTTTATACTACACTTTTAGAGATTAAAAAAAAGTCCCTACACATCATTCGGGGACGAATGATCCCAAGAGGAGATAATGTAACACCCCGTATTTTTGAGCTAGAAATCAAACCGTTGTTTCTATGTGTGTAAATTTTCATTCCAAGATTTATATTTAAATTCATGTGTCATGATAGTTATGCTCGTACTTTTAGTTCTTTCGAGGTGATAAATGTTCATAGGAATCACTTAGAGGAAAGTTGAGCTAAGAACCTTTGTTTCTGCTAAATCTTTGTATTCACGATTATACAAGGATCTACTTTGAAAGTGTATAACTTTCGATACTAGTAGAATTTTTTACCTCAAGATCCTCCAAATATAAGATAATTGAGTTAGCTTTCCAACAATATAAATTTTGCCTTAATCCGATACCCGATCAAAAAGTTATAGCCATTTTCGTGAGGGAGGCAGTGAGGTCGCGGGATTAGTTTGCGGCGCATGCTCCAGTCCACCCCTACTTTACAGCTGTTGGTTCCATTTTATAGTCTTTTCTTCCCTTATAACTCCCATCCCATGACTGATAACCCTTAAGGGGTGATATTTTCCTCTTATTTCATCAATTAAACATCTCAAATCCTCTTAAAACATAACCCTAGCTCCTCCCCAAAGATCAAGAATCAAGCTCCTAAATGAATAATCTCAAGAAACGAGTCAAGATTCTTGTTGTATGATTCGAACTATGTAATCTAAGGTATGTGGAGTTTTACAAAACTACACGGTCATGGTGAAATCATTTGAATTATGTTTAAATGTTGAGAAATCATGAATTTACAAAAGGGTTTTGAATGTACATCTACAATTATGCATTGTGAATCCTTCTTGACAATACTGTTTTGGTCTTGAGACCTTTCTCCTTAAACTCGATTTGTTTATATATATATATATATATATATATATATGTATTCAAGTGGTTTGATGTTTGGGATTTTAATTGGTATCAAGAAGAATTATAATCCCTATCTTGTTATAAATCCCCTTGTTTTTATATCTTATGAATTATTCAATTTCATACTACAAGAATGTTACAAATGTCTTTACTGTTGGTAAAGACTTGATCTTAATTATGAATTGAAGAGAGGGTGTTTCTTGTTTATATAAAGAAGTCATGATTTTTAAGAGTTGCATGGTTTGTCACAAAATAGTCGACCACGACATGTTTGATGAAATGTTGAAAAGAGAAAATCTCTGCATAGTTACAAAGATGTTTTGAATACAAGGAACTCTCTTACATTGTTTGATTGATTTGTTGGTCTAAACATTGTTTTGCTTGAAAAGAGTTGTAGTTTTAAAATGTATGGATAAGAAATATGAAATGTTGAAAAGAGAGAATCTCTGCATAGTCAAGAATGCTATGGGGTGTTACATCTAGGTCCGCTTACTTGGCTTTAGCACAAAATGTATTCCCATAAGCTGCCAGCCATCATGAGAAAGGGAGAGGAAGACTAAGCCTAGTTAATCTTTGGTTATGTTTTGCAATGGCAGACAAAGATACTATAATGACCTGGGAGTACACGCTGGGTGTCACATGGTGCTTAAGGTCCCATGCGACCATAAGCTAAACCATGTGCTGGTACCTGCTGTGAGCACTGAATAAAACTAATTACAACATATGCGGAATTTTAGATGAAATGCATTAAGGTTTTTATCAAAGAAAAAAATACTGAAATAGTGGTTTAAAACGTTTGAAAATAATTTTAAGTGTCAATAAACGACTGATAATCACAACTGAAAACTGATAAACTGTCTGTACTAGCCTGAAAGCCTCTAACTGTCTGACAATGGAGTTAATGGGACAAGCCCCTAACTAACCCCACTAACTAAATAACTGAAATACTAACAAAGACGGAAAGGAAGATACCTCATCCTCAAAAGAAGAGCACTCACCACGGCTGAAGTTGTTGACGCACTGGGAAGTCTAAGGACGACCGGGAATTCGAGTGTCTGAACTTGTGATATAAAAATGATAGCACAAAAAAATGACTATGCGGTCCATACATCTGAAAGTTCTATTATGCTAAAAGAGGTCAAGATGATATGCACGAGTTCATGTTCATGAGTATTAACTAACTAAATGTATAACATGTGGTACATAGTGTAAATTCATGAAAACTATAAAGACTGAAAATGCATAACCAAGCATAAAGCAAGAACTGAAGTAATATGTAAGCAGGGTTACTAATCTGATAATTATTCAATGGTAACTATATGCTATGGTCAAACGAGACTGTACTGAGCTTTGAACAGAGTACTGAAATTGAAAGTATGGGGGTTTTCATCTAACCCATATGCCCCAATATAGGCTGGTTTGGGGTCCAACGTGTAACCCAGTTGGAAGGGTGTTAGTACATGCCATGGGTTACTAAAGATGGCTGGGTCAACCCTAATCTAGTAGGAAGACTCATGGAATGTAAATATGTGTGTCAACCCTAGACTGGCAGGAAGACATATCAACCTACGCTGGATACGTAGTTCTGTATCTCAGGGATTACTACTAATGGTCAAACCCTAACTGACAAGAATGACCTCATCCTTGGGTTTGCTTGGTGTTGAATGCTACTCCTAACTGAACCGATACTGATCACTAGATTGTACTAAGCTTGACTGAACTCACTGATTCTTTAATCTGATTGAATTTTACAGTTTGGGATACGACGGGGATCATTCTATTACTACTAGAACTAAGTACATAGATAATTTTGGGTATTCGATACCCCCAGGATTCGATAACATTGCCAATGAGACAATATCACAATTTTTAAGGCATAACAGTTAGATCACCATGCACAATTAATTCACATAGACATTTTGTCAAACACTTAGGGGAGATCAATTCTTATATATGAGAATGAACTACATATGAATATCATGACTACCATATTCAACTTAAAATTCCAGGTTTTGACATGAGAGATCACATCAATCTATATAAATACTAGTTTATTTATACAGAACTTATATATTTCTTAGTTTGAGACCCAACAACAACACACACACATGAACACAATTTCGATTTCTAACATATGAGATATAAATTAAGTTTTATAAAAGGATTCTTGAACTCCAAGGATGGAAGGAACCCAAGGATGAACATTTAATATACCTCAGTAGTTGAATTTGTACGGGTTGTTGTTGATTGTTTGAAAATTGAACTTGAATCTTGAGGTCTAGAGTTTGTGTTCTTGAAGTGGATTGACTTAAATTTTAGGGAATTGTGTAAAGAATGGCCAAATATGCTATTTGGAGATTTAATCCCATGTTATGGATCGATTGGGTGAAGGGAAAATGACCCATTTACCCTTAATAATATGTAACAAAAGTAAAGAAAATACATGGACTGGACTGGCAAGGGCACTGCAGGCTTCGTAGTATCATTCTAGGCAATGTGCCGTGGGCTCCCCCTAACACCGGACAGGGCGGGGCACCGTGGGCTAATCGCCTTGAGATACAATTTTGGAGTCCAAAACACGCCCTTACGCTCGTCCGAAAATTCCAAACTCTCCCATGATGTACTATTGACTTCGTCTATCATGAATCATCTAAAAAAATAACTTTTCGATGTTGAGAAGGTCAAGAATAAATTCATCAAAATTTGAGGGTTTTAAAAATGCCTCAGTCCTAAGATTTAGTAACATATTCTAAGTCTTGGACCCCTTTCTACATGCAAGAATGCGCTAAAATGAACGTAGGATCTTCTGGGGTCTTACAATATCTCCCTCTTGGAAATATTCATCCCCGAATAAGGTTGTTTAAGCTGAAAACACTGAGAAACTATTATCACCCTAACATGACTACCATGACAGAATCTGAAGCATGGCATATAACTGAGTTGATTCATGATTGCATAAATGACATAAGAATGATATGAAGCGAGAACTAAGCATGAATCAGAATTAATCTAAGGAATACTGTTACCTTAGGCTGAGTGTTGGTTTTTGGAGAAGAGGTGAGGGTACTTGGTTCGCATGTCTGCTTCTGCTTCCGAAGTAGCTCCCCTAATAAACTAGTTTTTCCACAGAACTTTGACCAAGGGAACTTTTTTGTTCCTTAGTAGCTCCCCTAATAAACTAGTTTTGACAAGAATTTTGACATAAACTTCTTCCTAAGAGAGATTGTTCTGAATATCTACACTTTCTAATGGGACTACGATCACTGGGTCACCAATACATTTCTTTAGCAAAGAGACATAAAATTCTTGGTGCACTGATTTTAAGTCTACAGGCAACTCAAGCTCACAGGATACCTTTCCAAAATGGCACAAAATTCTATAAGGGCCTACATATCGAGGACTGAGCTTCCCCTTCTTGCCAAACTACTTTTCTCCATTCATGGGAGAGATCTTCAGAATCACAAAATCCTTAATTTCAAACTCAAGATCTTTTCTCCTCACAATAGTGTAAGATTTCTATTGGCTTTAGGCTGCATTAAGCTACTTTCTGATCAACTGAACCTTCTCCAATGCATCATATACTAACTCAGGCTCTATAAAAGTAGTTTCACATACCTCAAACCAACCAATTGGAGATCTAAATATCCTCATATAAAGAGTTTTAAACGGAGCCATCTGAATACTAGAATGATAGCTATTATTATATGCAAACTCTATCAAAGGTAAGTGATTATCCTAGCTATCCCTAAAATCGTGGACACCCACTCTCAACATGTCTTCTAGGGTCTGAATGATTCTCTCTTCTTGACCATCCATTTAAGGGTGAAAGGATATACTGAGCTGAAGCTGGGTACCAGGACCCTCTAAAAATGCCTTCCAAAAGTGAGAGGTAAACTGAGTACCTCTATCAGAAATGATGGACAAAAGAACACCATACAACCTAAAAAAATCTCGAAGGTAAAGCTTAGCATAGTCCTCAATAGAATAAGAAGTATGGACTGGTAGGAAATGGGCTGATTTGGTCATCCTATCCTCAATGACCCAAATCTATTTTAGTTGAAAACGAGTATGAGGTAAACCCATCACAAAGTCCATGTTCACTTCTTCCTACTTCCAAGTGGGAATATTTAACTCCTTCATATAACCACTCATCTTTTGGTGCTCAACCTTAACCTACTAACAAGTAGAAAACTTAGTTACAAACTATATAATATCCTTCTTCATACCACTCTACCAATAGATTTCCCACAGATGTTGTACATCTTAGTGGCCCCTAGGTGAATAGAGTAACGTGTCATATGCGCTTCTGAAAGAATCTGATATCTCAAATCATCTACACATGGCACACATAGCCTACCCTACCAACGTAACACACCATCTAACCCTTGTGAGAAAATCTCTACTTTCTGAGTTCTGAAAGAGTCCTTCAACCTAACAAAATTAGGATCCATATCCTGCTTTTCCTTCACTTCAGCAACCAAATAAGATTCTGGACTATTTTTCACCTACACAATACACTCAGCTGAATCAAACAAATGCATGCCTAGTCTGGCAAGATGATGATTTTCCTGAACTAGCTTTTTCTTATCTCTCTCAACATAAGTAACACTACCCATAGATAATCTACTTAGGGCATCTGCCATTACATTGGTCTTGCCTGATTGATACAGAACACCCATGTCATAACATTTTAACAACTCTAGCCACCTTCTCTGATAAAGATTCAAATTTTTTTGTGAGAATACATATTGCAAGCTCTTGTAGTCTGCGAACACATAAACATGTACCCCATACAAATAATGTATCTAAATTTTCAAGGCAAACACAATAGCTACTAACTCAAGATCAAGGGTAGGGTAATTCTTTTCATGGAATTTAAGTTATCTAAAGGCATAATATATGACCTTACCTCTCTGCATCGAAACAAAACCCAAACCAACTCTAGATGTATCACAATAAATCAAAAACCAATTTGTACCTTCTGGCAAGGTTAAAACAGGAGCTAAAGTAAGCCGAGTCTTCAACTCCTAAAAACTCTTCTCACAAGAATTTGACCACTGGAATTTGCCTTTTTTCTGATTTAATCTGTACATGGAGATGCAATAGACGAAAACCCTTGAATTAACCATCGATAATAGCCAACCAAACCCAAGAAAGTTTTGATATCTGATGGAGAGATGAGTCTAGGTCAGTTTCTTACTGCTTCAATCTTTTGAGAGTCAACTCTAACGCTATCAACAAAAATAATGTGACTAACAAATGCTACTGAACTTAGCCAAAATTTGCACATAATGAATTTGGTGAATAATTGATTGACTCTAAGAATAGGTAATACTATCCGGATGTGGTTTGCATGATTGTTTTTGTACGAGAATAAACAAGGATGCCATTTATGAAGACTGTGATGAACATGTCCAAGTACCATTTGAACACTCGGTTCATCAATCCATAAAGTTGCTGGGGCATTTGTGAGGCCAACAGACATGACTAGAAACTTGAATTGACCATACAGAGTTTGGAAAGCTATTTTAACGATATCACACTCTCTTACTCTTAGTTGATGATAGCTGAATCTGAGGTCTATCTTAGAAAAGTAACTGGCACCTTGAAAATTGTTGACCATGTCATCAATTCAAGGAGGTGGGTATTTATTCTTGATTATGACTTTGTTCAACTGGCGGTAGTCAATACACATCCTAAGAAAACCTTCTTTCTTATGCATGAATAAGACTGGTGCGCCCCACGAAAAAATATTTGGGCTAATGAATCCCTTATATAGGAGGTCCCTCAATAGTTCTTTTAACTCTTTTAGTTTGGCTGGAGCCATTATGTATGGTGAAATAGAAATAGGATGAGTATCTGGAAGACGGTCTATTCCGAAGTTAATTTCACTTTTGAGAGAAATTCTGGGAAGGTCTTCAGGGAACACATGTGGAAACTCCCTTGCTACTGAAGCTGACAAAATGTTAGGGATCTTGAAACTAGTGTCTTTGAATCAAAAAAAATAATAGACACATCCTTTAGATATTATTTTTCTCGGTCTAAGGTATGAAAAAAGTTGACCCCTAAGTTCTATGGTACTACCCCTCCACTCAAGGACTGGTTTATTCAAAAATTGAAAATTAACAACCCTATTTGTACAATTTACTAGAGCATAGAATGAATGGATCTAATCTATGTCGAGAATAACATCAAAATCATTCATCTCTAACTCTACAAGATCGATTGAAGTGACTTTCTGGGATATCGTGACCGAAAAATCCCTGTATACCTACCTGGCTACAATAAAGACACCTATTAGGGTAGATACTTAAAAAAGTTCTACTTAGGTTTCGTGACTGACTTTGAAGTTGACCTTTATATAAGGGGTTATATAAGAAAAAGAAGCTCTAGGGTCATGTAAAGCATAAACATATAAATGAAAGACCTGCAACGTACTAGTAACCACATCAGGAGAACTCTCCTGATCCTATCCGGACTGAAGTTTAGAGAGCCTATTTGGGTGTTAACCATTGATGGTAGTGGAAGCTGCATCCTGGTGAGATGGGTGACTGGACTAACATAGTGGACAGTTACACTGACTCAGTGGACCTTCCTGAGAACATTCTTTTATCCTATGACCTAGTTGGCGACACCCAAAACATATATCTCTGCCAGCTCTGCAAATACCCTGTGGTTGTTACTACATTTTTGGTAGAGAGGATTTGTTCAAGCACTGTTGACATTGGTGCACTAGCCGAAGACGTAGCTAGGACTAAATATTTTGGGCATTGGTGCACTAGCCGAAGACGTAGCTAGGACTAAATACTTTGGGTAAAACTACGGACGGTACCACCCTCTAACTTTGGATGAGCAAAATTAAAGCTACCTGTTCAAGCCCTCTTGCTCTCCTTCTCTCTCTCCTCAATATTTTACTCCTCTATTTGTTGTGCATGGGCCATAAGCCTATACAAGTCCATCTCTTTAATCAACAATGTGGTACTACACTTATTGACCACGCTATCAGATACCCAATCACAGATTTGCTCCTCCTGGACCTGTTATCAGCTACCATATGAGGAGTATACCTGGCTAACTGAGTAAATTTAAGGGAATACTCCTTCATACTCATGTTTCCCTGCTTTAAATTAATAAGTTCTAACATCTTAGCCTCCCTCACTTCTAATGGGAAGAATCTATCTATGAAGCAGTAGCAAATTCCTCCCATTCTAAAGGTTTAGCCTCTGCGCTTCGATTCCTTTTCCACTCCTTAAACCCACTATGAGCTACATCTTACAGCTGGTAAGCAGCTAATTTAGCACTCTCAATAAAAGTCACCCCCATAATATCTATCACCTTCTTCACCATTTCTAAGAATTGTTGTGGATCCTTAACGGACTTAGACCTCAAAAATGAATGAGGATTAGCTCCAGTGATGTTTGAAATTTTGGCTGCGATAGTATTGGCCACTGGGTTTGCTTGAATAGTGGTTGGACGCATATTTTGGGTTGCTACAGAGTGAGATAGAGTGATGAACGTGACTCTGAACTCTGTATTAGAAACGTGTGAATTCAAGAGATTTTCCAAAATAGGTAAAGATGTTGGTTGGTTTTTAGTTCTTCTTCCATTAGTCTTTCTGGGAGTTATATTCTGTTTACAGAAGGAAAAATTCCATTCGATAGCGATTTTAACTTGAGCTCCTGCTCATTCACACGATATGAATACTGAAAGATGGGAAATATTTCCTAACTTTTTTGTAGACTGTTGACCGGCGCACTACACACCCATGCACAAGACTCTACTCAATGCGGCTTTCAAACTCCTTAGGACACTTTAAAACCTTAGAATCTGATACCAAGTTTGAAATGACCTAGGAGTACACCATGGACGTCACATGGTGCTTACGGTCCTATAAGACCAGAAGATAACTAATATGGTACCTTTTATGAGCACTGAATAAAACTAATTACAATATATGTAGAATTTTAATTGAATGCCATAAGGTTTTAATTAACTAAAAATAATACTGAAATAATGGTTTAAAACATTTGTAAATAACTTAAAATGTGAATAAACCACTGATAATCACAATTGAAAACTGAACAACTGTCTGTACTCTCCTGAAAGCCTCTAATTGTCTGACAATAGAGTTAATGGGACAAGAACCCAACTAACTCCAACTAACTAAATAACTGAACTACTAACAAAGAATGAAAGGAAGATAACTCTTCTTTGAAAGAAGAGGACTTACCACGGCCGTTGCTGCTGGTACACAAGGAAGTCTAAGGACGATCGGGAATTAGAGTATCTGAAACTATGATATGAAACATAATAGCACAAGAAAATGAGTATGCGGTCAACACATCTGAATGTAGTTGTATATAAAATGAGGTCAGGCTGATATGCATGGGTTCATTCTCATGAGTATTAACTAACTAAATGTACAACATGAGGTATAAATTGTAAATGCATGAAAACTGTAAAGACTTAAGATGCATGACCACACATAAACAAAGTACTGAAGTAATTTATGAGTTGGGTTACTGAAATCTGGTAATTAATCAACTGGTAACTATATGCTATGGTCAAATGAGACTAAACTGAGTACTGAAACTAAAACTATGGGATTTTTTATCTAACTGACATGCCCCAATATAGACTGATTTGGGGTCCAACCTGTAACCCAATTGGAAGAGTGTAAGTACCATATCACAAATTACTAACAATTTATGGGTCAACCCAAATCTAGCAGGAAGACTCATGGAATGTAAATATGTATGTTAACCCTAGACTGGCAGGAAGACATATCAACCTACACTGGCTACGTAGTTTTATAAGTCAGGAATTTCTACTAAGGGTCAAACCCTAAGTCACAGGAATACCCCTATCCCTGGGTTTCCTCGGTGCTGAATCCTACTCTGAACTAAACTGATATTGATTACTAGACTGTAATAAGCTTGACCAAACTTTCACTGATTCAGTTATCTAACCGGATGCCATGGGGATCGTGCTATTATGATTGGATCTAAGTATACAGTGAATTTCGGGTATTTAATACCCCCAGGAATCGATAACATTAACAATGGGACCATATCACAACTTTTAAGGGATAACAATTTGATCACCATGCAAAGTCATTCACATAGACATTTTATCAAACACTTTGGCAGTACAAATCTTAGATATGAGAATGAACAACATATGAATATCATGAATACCATATTCAACTTACAATTCAAGAGTTTGACATCAGAGATTACATCAATCCAAATCATACTATTTTATTTACTTGGAACCTATATATTTCTTAGTTTGAGACCCAACAACAACACACACACATGAACACAATTTCATTTTCTAACATATGAAATATAAATTAAGTTCTATTAAAGGGTTCTTGAACTCCAAGGATGGAAGAAACCCAACGTTGAACATCTAACATACCTCTATAGTTGAATTTGTTTGGGTTATTGGTGATTGCTTGAAAATTGAACTTGTAGCTTGTGGGCGAAGGTTTGTGTTCTTGAAGAGGAATGACTTAAATTTGAGTGAATTGTGAAAAGAATGGATAAATATGTTATTTGAGGCTTTAATCCCCTGTTATGGTTCTATTGGGTGAAGGGAAATTGACCTATTTGCCCTAAAAAATGCAAAATAAAACCGAAAAAAATACACGGAGCAGACTGGCCAAGGCGCTGCGGGCTCCAAAGAGCCGCTCTGGGCAAGGTGTTGCGGGCTCCCCTCAGTACTGTACTGGGCAGGGCGCCGCAAGCTAATCGCCTTGAGGTACTATTTTGGAGTTTCAAACATGCCCTTACACTCGTTCAAAAATTCAGAAACTCACCCACCGATCAAGAATCAACTTAAAAACTAACTTTCTAATGCCGAAAAGGTTGAGAATAAATTCATCAAAGTTTGAGGACTTTATAAATGAATATGTCCTAATACTTAGTAAAGTATTCTAAGTGTTGGACCTCTTTCTACATGAAAGAATGAGTTGTAATAAACCTAGGAACCTATGGGGTCTTACAAGTACAAACCTTTCCTCTCGCATATTTTGTTACTTTATCGGTGTTCTTGGTTTATGTGAATCTATGTTGTGTTTCTCAATAAATTATAACACATGGTATCAAATGTTTTCATATAGATCATGAATCCTATTACTCAGTTCATGAAAAAAATAATTGAAAATAATGATCATGATGCACTCCACCTTAATCTTAAATTTAAAAAGGTCATGACCCAAAATAGGATCATGATCGTTGGTAAGGAGGGTAGGACTCCACAGTAAGCCTCGTCGGAATTCCATAGAAAATAAGGTATAGCTTTCCATATTTTAGGGCCTATCAAAAAAATTTCCTATCTCAAATCCACAACACAATAACCAACATCACACAAACACATCAAACTAAATGCAATACACCAAAATAATAAACAATTCACCAACACCACTAAATAAAAATATGAAATCCATCTCCAAAACATGAGAGAAAATCCAATACACCACAAGTCCAAAATAATTATGGAATACTCAAAATTCTAAAGACATGACTATGGAGAAACTCTAAGAGTTTTCAAGAAAAATAACATAACTAATAAATAAACTACAGCCCACATTAACAGTTTCGGGGCTCACCAAAAATATGCCAATCGAATTCACTAAATAACCAAATCCTCACCGTCACATGCGTTCTCTGAAAAACAAATAGCGATGAGTGAGATACTAGCTAACTGAGTAATAACATTTAACCAAACCATTTTAATAGTGACAGGTCATAATGAACATCATGAAATAAATTCTCTTTTCGAAAATAGTAAAAATAAATAGTACCATTTTTTTCATGTAAGCAAAATGAACTTATAGTTCAGTAAAACTCAATAAGCATTGTATCATATCAAATATTACATAGTTGGGATATTTTCGAGAATGAATCATGTAATCAGTGTGGCATTCTACTTCAAGAATAGCCAATAACAGTGGACCACTCATAAATGAGTCAAATATCATATCAGTAGGTCCCTACTCGAGGGAGTCCCACTAACGAGGGTTGTAACAGTAATCAGTAAGTACAAGGTACATCAGGTCTAACAATCCTGCCGTTAGCTACTAGATTCAAATCATGGTATACTCCCATTTATACTTTCTTTGTGAACAATAGATATTCATATGAAAGCATTTTTCAGAATAGTACATAGCATTTAAAGTTCATATCAAATAATATTATATTTAAACTTAAATAAAATACATGTCAAAAATACTTATTTCTCATGTAAGTGAAGAACTTTATAACATCAGTGATCATATCTTTAACACCCTGATCGCTCAAGCTAAAAACAAGAAATTGGACCTCTCTTCAAATGTACTTGTACCTGAATCTAGGAATTTTATTGGATCCAAATGTAAAGTTCATGTCCTAAGTGTCGTACGGATATTGAGTATGAATTAAGGGCACACTAAATCTCTATATAAACTTTAGTTAAAAGGTCCTTTAAAAATTAAGATTTGTATAGGTTCATACAAGGATCAAACTTAAACAAGTATTTCTCCTAGAATACTTTGAGTTACGTGATCCATTCCCTATAAAATTAATGATTTTTTAATATTTATTCCAATGCCACAAATACCTCATAAATTTAAGTCTCGAGTAAAAAGTTACGTGTGTTTTGCTACGAACTGTCAAAACAGACTACTAAACGAAAAAATTCTATTCTTATCTTTTCACGTTCTTGTATTGGTGACATCGTCCATTCCTTTTCCCATAAACCCTAATACCTTTTAAAAATTCTTTCATCATTAGTTTCAAATTTTTTTCAGTTTTAACACCTCTCTCCCTTCTCTAAAACTCAAGCTTAAGTAATCCAAGAGGATTGGCTCAAGAATCAAGATTAGTTCACCCCTTCACTTTCACTAAGTTCTTCCGACGATTTTTGGTATATATGACAACTCCTTTCATCTCTCTTTAGGGATTTGTTCTCCTTTATTTCAAATAACTCTCATTCTAATTAGGTTGCAGAAATTTTCATGCCCTTGTCAAAGAATAGAGTTCTTTTAGCAAGTTGTTTGGAAATTCTCAGATAAACTCTCAACTTCATGAAATTCAAAAAAGTTTAATGAATTTCACTAACCCTTGTATATTGATGAAAGTCTCTTGAATCTGGAAAATTATGAAACTCATTATATTTATGAAAATCATGAACCTTGTGGTTATTTTGTATAATGATATGAATTATAGCATGAGCGATATTAAATTGTATTGAATTACTATTGTATGAACTTGATAAATGATGAATTTTGCGATAATTTTTAAGATCATAACCATGAACTGATCTTGTTATTTTCTTGCAACATAAAGTTACAGTACAATCATAACTTGAAACATCCATTATTTTTAAATGAACCATAAATCTAATAATATGTTCTTGAATTTACCCCCAATTTGAACATTTGATAAATGGAATTTTTGTAATCCCTAATGAACTCATTTCATTTACTCACAATTAAAAGGTATAAATCCTTAATTATTTTTCTATAGCATAATAACATGAATTTCTTCATTTTTGATATGATATGATTCACCCTCAACAAGAATACCTCAAGTTACTCCAAATGCTCAATAACTGTAATAATTCATAAAGAATGATACCAAAGAGGTTGAATTTCCAATCATGAGTAATAAAGGACATATTCATGATCATCATCCTAAATTGGTAAACATATGTACGTGAGCCTAAAATGGATAAACAATGAGCATGATCCTAAAAAGGCTAACATTTTTCAAGAACTAATAAATAAGATAACATCATGAGCTTAAGGGAGTTAGTTGGCTGACCGTGAAGGCATAGGTTTAAACAAAAAATGTCCGAAACTATGTTTGTCGACATAGGATAGAGATTATTCTACAAGTCGGATGACTTTATTCTGCAAGTCGGATGACTCTTTTTTTCATGTGTGCTAACCATGGATATTTGCTAGGAAATTATATCATGTCACGTCCTGTGCTCAGCAAGGTATGGGACGACTTAGCTGATCGAGCCGAGATCAGACTCCATGCACTCACACGGTAGTTTATGATGGTTCACTACTTTCTCCCACAAATAATCAAAGGAATTAAACCTACCTTACTTGATCAATTATAAATTTAGTTTATATTCTTGTTCCTTTCAGTTGTCTTCATTTATATTTGAATTTTATTGTCATTTTTAATATCTTGATATACTACCCTCCTGAAGTAGTTTTACATACCAATACATTCCACGTATTGATCATCTTTGGTGCTATATCATTTTATGATGTAGGTACTAGATCTCAAATCCGCGGGCAGGCACCTCATTAGGATTATCATCTTCTGCAACTGGTGAGCCTCCTTTCTACCTAAGGAAAATTTAGATATGACAATTTCTCTATGTTCTTTTTAGTAACTGGGGATGCTGAGGCCTTTCCCCAAAAGTTAGACTGTGTTAGTAAAGGCTTTGCAGACTTATTTAGCTATTAGAAAGATCTTGAAATTTTTAGTCTTATTTATCATGACTATTGTATCTTCAGATGTTATGTGATGTTAAAGAACATTAATGAAAGACTTTCTACTTTAAGAAATCTTATTTTATATAGCTTTCTCTCATTATGTTAAGTGTATTCTCATGTGATATGCTAGAACGTTCGCTCATGCTAGCAATAGTATTGGGTGTATGTCACATTTAGGGTCTCGGCTCGGGGCATGAAAAACGTGGTATCCGAGTACAGAGTTTGAGTGTGCTACGATGTTCATGAAGCCGTGTCTAGTAGAGTCCTTTTTATGGGTGTGAAGCACGTCACACTTATAATGAGGAGTCTATTAGCCATTTAGGAGACATTTCCCCTTCTTTCATATTCTAGATCATACAATAAAATAGTGCCCATGAAAATATACATGGATTTATGCATTTCTCCTATTTCACTCTCTGCTCCACATATTTAAGGTGGTAGGAGTTATGAAACTCATATCCTTATCCTTAAGGTGGTCCTTAATAGATCCAAAAGAAATCTAATTGATAGCACAAGGGCTTTTCAGTAGCCCATTAGTCCATTCGAGTCTACCAGTTTAAAAAAAAAGACTTACACTCTTATTCATATAAATCGTGCTTTTGAGCCAGAGTAAAATTGTTCTCCCAGGACTTCTCCAGAAACTTATTTCACATGACACCCTTAAGGGGGGTGAGTGTGCTAGTCTTTTGGGTGTTTTTTCTGCCCAAAAGATATTATTATTTCAGATAATTTGTGGTAAGTCATAAGTAGTAGAATAATCTCAAAGTTGGAAATATGGTCATTGGAGTAGAAGACAGAAAAAATGAGGATAGTGACTGATTGGAATATGTAGCAAGAGTCATGTATTCATTAAGTGAGAAATGGGATAGAATGTCCTTCAGTGTTGGCTAGGGTGTATCAAGACTTACAAAATTTTATGATAGTTAATAGAGGAAGAATGGTTCATTAAGACTACTTGGAGTATACTCGGTTGAAGAAAGAAGTTTATTATCGCTTAAGTTTATGTTAGTAAGGAATGATAGTAGTGTTGCAAAAGAGAATGTGCTTGTAGGCTGTAATGAGATTAATGGTGTGATTAGATCGACTATGTTATCATGAAATCTTAATAGACTAATGGTTCTTATTTTTTTATAAGATACAATTCGAATTATTATTATTTGATAGTTTTTCCATCCATTTACTGTACACACTAAGTTTGAGCTTTAGATGATCAGAACAATGAATGAATGGCGTTAAAAGGGTTATAGCACTAGTTTTGGAAAATAGATCTAGTAGGCTTGATTGATTTTTTTTGTGGAAGAGCTTAAGTTTGGTACTTTAGGAATAGTGCGAATCTACATAAATAATACATATGTGGAATAGAAGTGAAAAAGTGAATTCTAGTCGGGTCCTTAGATAAAGAAGGTCCTTAAGTTATGTAAAATTAAAGTGCACCCAAGGTAGTATGTTATTATATTGTATTCTAAGTTATATAGTGCTATGTGAGACTAGTTAGTACCCTTGTGTTTCTAAGTGTGGAGAAGCCTAGTTATGTAGTATCTGGTGCTCTTGAGAGCTGAATTGAGAGGATTACAAGTGGACGATGTTGAGCCTCTTCATTTAATTTTAATTTCCAGTAGAGTGGGTGGATATGAATTTAGAGGTATGATGTTAGTAGACTAAGAAGGGAAGATCTGGTATAGAGGAAGTGGTTATGCATATCACTGAGAGTATAAAGTATAAAATGATGACTGCAAAGTTTAGAGAATGTTAAGAGAAGTATCTCAGGATGAATTCCTATAAGGGCTTTGTACCTAAAGATAGAGTATTAAGGGGAGTAATTTGCTGATAGCTTAGACTTTAGAATAGGTCCACATACTTTAAATTTTGTTTTTGACCTAAGGGGCAGATGATTGGGTAAAGAACAAAATTGGTTCTCAAGATGCAGATAGTAAGGATTTTCTGAAAAGAGAGATGAGGAGTTTAATTATGGATCATTCTTATTCTAGCATATTTCATGACTTCAGCCTAGTTGATACTCTATCCATGTCTTATGGATTCATGTTGTGCCTATGTCTAAATCCAAATATTATGTGCAAACTCATGTCCATGTTCTAACCCTTGAATAGGAAACAATTACTTCACATCATGATCCCAATATTACTCTAAGGTTTTAGAAATCCAGAGTCTACAATACATTGTTCCCTAGCCAAAAACCCATGCTGTACGTTAGGTTCAGTCCTAAGAAACTATACATTATGATATTTTCCCAGCTTGTTCCATGTTATGACCATGCTCAAAATGACTCTCTATTCAGGCTTTATATATTTGAAATTTGAAATATTTATGCCTACTATACTTTATTCCTAGGTTACATCTTTATTTGCAAGGTCACAATAAGTATTAGTAGTAATTAAGCAGTACCCCTTCTATTCCTGGTTCTCATATTCTAAACCTTCAGTGGTATTCGTTATGTCATGAAAGTGGTATGATATCAACTGAGTAATGGTTGGACATGGGTGATTAGATGTTTCTCGTTGCGATGATTGCAGTGTACCAGTTCATCTAAGATCATAAGTATGGATGAAATGCGAGATGAGGATTAGCTATATGTAGTAGTTAGATGAATTCATATGGGATGCCCTAGGTAGGAGTGCATGAAATTGCAGTTCATAGAGGTTCTAAGGTAGATGGAGAAGATTTTTCTTTTTATATAGTATTAAATGGGAAGAAACCATAAAGTTGGTATGGTGATGAGCTTTTATATTACGTTGATACCTATATGGCTAAACACATTATGAAATTTGTGACTTTTTAATTAGAGTTCGAGGATGGTTGTTTTCGTGATGAGAAAAAGTAGTGTCCATGGGTATAACGATAGATGCAAGAGAGATCTTGTTGAGTTTTATAACTAGCCTAGGAGCAAGTCAACAATAAAGATTAAGGTTCCTAAAGGGAAATAGAATATGGGATCCTGAAATTTAGACGGGCATGAGTATTTTAGCTGTGGCACCTTGTACCTCTGAGTAGGCCTGGACATGGTAAAAATATGTTAGAATGAGACTTTAGTACTTGTATGTGCCCATCTGAGAATTGTACTCTAGAAATAATAAGGTGTAATATTCGAAGGGGAAAAGGTAGGTTCAAAAGGTGTTGCTAGGATCTAAAGGTGAAAATACCCGTATTCCTATGTATAATGCACCACTATTTCATGTTATGCAACTTCAGATAGAATGGGGCTTATTTCTAAGTCTTTGCCATGTCATTCATGCTCTATAAACCCTATTTAGATAACTAAGATGCCACTATAGCTCATACCTAAATTTGTGTCTTACGTTGTTATATTCATTTACCATGAAACCCATTGCCTATGACCAATCTATGAAAAGTCTCGTGCATTTCACGACTCGTGCTTGAATTTTTCTTCCATGGCTTGTTACAATGTTCCACATGTTAGGAAAGTTCATGTCATTAAGAAATAGTTCAAGAGAGACTAGACTATTTTAGTATTTCCATGTAAGGTACTCATCACAGACCAACATTCAAGGATGAATGATCCCAAGGGGAGATATTTTAACACTCTGATCGCTCGAGCTAAAAAAAAAAATTAAACCTCTATTCATATGTACTTTGACCAGAATCTAGGAATTTTATTGGATCTAGATGTAAAGTTTATGTCTTAAGTGTCGTAGGTATATTGAGTATGAATTAAGGGCATAAGAAATCTCTAAATAAACTTCAGTTAAAAGGTCCTTTAATAATTAAGTTTTGTATAGGTTCATACAATGATCAAACTTAAAAAAGTATTTCTCCTAGAATACTTAGTGTTATGTGACCCATTTACTATCAAATTAAAGATTATTGAATCTTCTTTCCAACGCCACAAATAGCTCATAAATCTGAGACTCGAGTGAAAAGTTATGTGTGTTTGTCTATGAACAGTCAAAACAGACTACAGGAGGAAAAATTTCTATTCTTATCTTTTTACATTCCTGGATAGGTGACTTCGTCCTTTCCTTTTCCCATAACCCCCAATACCTTTTTAAAACTCTTTCTTCATCAGTTTCAAATGTTTTTATCAGTCTTAAGACCTCTCTCCCTTCTCTCAAACTCAATCTTAAGAAATCCAAGAAGAATGGCTCAAGAATCAATCTTAGTTCCCTCCTCCACTATCACTAAGTTCCTTTGACGATTTTTGGTATATATGACTACTCCTTTCATCTCTCTTTTGGGATTTGTTCTCCTGTATTTCTAATTACTCTCATTCTAATTAGGTTGTTGAAATTTTCATGCCCTTGTCAAAGAATAGAGTTCTTTTATCAAGTTGTTTGGAAATTCTTGGATAAACTCTTAACTTCATGAAAATTTCAAAAAGTTTAATGAACTTCACTGACCCTTATATATTAATAAAAGTCTCTTCAATCCGGAAAATTATGAAACTCATTATATTTGTGAAAATCATGAACCTTGTGGTTATTTTGTATAATGATATGAATTATAGCATGAACGATATTAAACTCAATTGAATTCCTAATGTATGAACTTGATAAATGATGAATTTTGCGATGATTTTTAAGATCTTAACCATGAACTGTTATTTTCTTGCAACATAAAGTTATTGTACAATCCTAACTTGAAACCTCCGTTATTGTTAAATGAACCATGAATCTGATAATATTTTTTTGAATTAACCCCGAATTCGAACATTTGATAAATGATGAACTTTTTGTAATCCCTAATGAAGTCTTTTCGTTTCCTCACAATTAAAAGGTATAAATTCTTAATTATTTTTCTATAGCCTAATAACATGAATTTCCACATTTTTTATATGATACTCCCTCAGCAAGAAAACTTCAAGTTACTCCAAATGCTCAGTAACTATAATAATTCATGAGGCATGATACCAAAGAGGTTGATTTTCCAAGAATGAGTCCTAAAGGACATATTCATGATCATTAGCTTAAAATGGCAAACATATGTACGCGAGCCTAAAATGTCTAAACAATGAGCATGATGCTGAAAAGGATAAAATTTGTCAAGAACTAATAACTAAGATAAAATTATGAGCTTAAGGGAGTTGGTTAGCTACCGTGAAGGCATAGGTTTAAACAACAAATGACCGAAACTATGTTTGCCGACATAGGATAGAGATTATTCCGCAAGTCAGATGACTCTTTTTATTCATGTGTCCCGAAAAGGGGCTAACCATGGATACTTGCTAGAAAATTATATCATGTCACATACTGTACCCGGAAAGGTATGGGATGGCTTAGCTGACTGGGAGAGATCAGCCTCTATCTGCTCACATAGTCGCTTATGAAGGTTCGCTACTTTCTCCCACAAATAATCGGAGTAATTAAACCTACCTTATTTGATCAATTATAAATTTAATTTATATTCTTGTTCCTTTTAGTTTTCATCATTTATATGTGAATTTTATTGTCATTTCTAATCTCTTGATATACTACCCTCCTGAAGTAGTTTTACATACCAATACATTCCACGTATTGATCATCTTTGGGGCTACATCATTTCATGATGTAGGTGCTAGATCTCAAGTCCGTATTTACACACCTCATTAGGATTATCATCTTCTGCAATTGGTGAGCCTCCTTTCTACACGGAGCAAATTTATATATGACAATTTCTCTATGTTTCTTTCAGTATCATGGTGTGTCGTGTCCTTTTCCCGATAGTTATAGTTAGTCAGTTGAGGCTTCGCGTATCAGAAAGATCTTGTAATTTTTAGTCTTATTTATCATGATAATTGTATCGACAGACATTATATGATATTAAAGAACATTGATGAAAGACTTTATCCTTTAAGAAATCTTATTTTATATTGCTTTCTCTCTATTCATTATGTTAGATGTATGCTCATGTGATATGCCAGAACGTTCGCTCATACTAGCAATAGTATCGGGTGCACGGCATGTCTAGGGTCTCGGCTCAAGGCATGACAATATCTCAAGTAATAGTAAATGAATTATGAGTATCTCAAATACCTGATTTCGATATCATTTCAAGTAAAAGACTTGACCCACATGCAATTTCAAAGCATTCAGAAACTTTTTATTTCAGCAAAATCATGTATAAAAGATGCAAGTTAAGAAACACAAATCATGGGAAAAGTTACTACTCATAGTACACTTGCCGAAATACAAAATTCATCAACTCGAACGATTCATATCACTTTCTTGAATCAAATCTATAATCACATCATATCAATCTCGCATTAATTTCTTCGTTTAGGCCAGAACGTAACTACTTTAGACTATCCAACTTGAGAAATTGACTCTCAATTTGTCAACTTATACTAGATTTGTTTCAACCCATGAGAACATACCTCTAATTAAACCTCAATAACCTTGTTGTCTATATACTATTCCTTGGTTAAGCCAAAAGTATAAAAATTACAATCCCAATTCTAAGGCCATGAATTACAAGAATCAAATTTATGAACTAAGTAAAGAAACTTACCTCATTTTCCTTCTTCTCTTTAATTATTTTATCGATAGTTGGATCTTGTTTGAGCTCTTCCCCAAAGAATTCCAAAAATCAAACTCCCGCCGCTTCCTTCTTTAAAAATTTTGCTGGTTGATATTCCCTTTTATTTATTTATTTTTGAAGTCACGATGGAGGGCTGTTGGCTTCCCTTGAGCTTTCCCCTCTCTAAATACCCTCTTTTTTTCTAATTTTTCTCTCACATGAATTAAGGCATGAAGCTCATTAGTTTCCCCTAAAGTGGGTTAGGCAAATTTGCCCACTTCCCTTTTTCTTTGTTTATTATTTTTTGTTGACTTTGCATTCCTTTGATATGAGATATTACGTTCTCCCAACCTTATGAAATTCGGTCCTCGAACTTAAGGTAAAGACATACCTATAGAATGAAACAAGTGAGGATACTTGAGTCTCATATCATCTTCCAACTTCCATGTTGCCTCTTCAATGGCATGGTTCTTCCATAAGACTTATGCGGACACAAATTCATTCGACCGCAAATTCCTTACTTGTTGATCCATGATAACCACTGGTTCCCCTTCATAGGTTAAGTTCTCATTACACTACAATGTTGGTGCTTCAAACACGTGAGAAGAATCAGATATACATTTTCTTAGAATAGAAACATGAAACATTGGATGAATGAAAGACATCTCTGCAGGGAGTGCCAAAAGATACGCCACTCCTCCTATACTCTAAAATATCCCATAAGGTCCTACATATCTTGGGCTCAATTTACCTCTTTTTTTCAAATTGCATCACACATTTCATAGGAGAGACTCGTAGGAACACCTTGTCCCAACTGAGAACACTAGATTTCTTCTTCTCTCATCCACATAAGACTTTTGTCTGCTCTGGGCTGTGAGCAACCTATGTATAATCAAGTGGGCCTTTTACATGTCTTCTTGTACCATACCTTTTCCTAAAACCTTAGTCTCTCAAACTTCAGACCACCCAACAGGAGGACAACATTCCCTACTATATACGACTTCATATGGATCCATCTGAACATTTTTTTTTGAAGCTGTTGTTGTAAGAAAGCTTAGCGAGAGGTAAGTACACATTATAAGTACCCCCATAATCAAGAATACAAACTCTCATGTCCTTCAAGTTCTGTATACTACGTTCAGACTCTCTATTCGTCTGTAGATGAAATTCGATACTAAGTTCAACCCGTGTTCACAATGCTTCTGGGAAAGATTTCTAAAAAGGTAAACAGAAACGAGATTCACTATCAAAGGTGAGGGTCACTGTAACTCTGTGAAATCAAATAAAGTTTGTTCACATATATTTGTTAATGTCTCTCCTATTATATATAGTACAACAAAGGGGAGGGTGCAAAGGTTTAAAGCCATTCCATGTATCTGATTGTTTGGGCTAGCTTCATCACAATGTCCATTGTAATCCTACACTTTTCCACTTTAGAATCTTGAGTTATTTTAGTAGGCTTGTAGGTCTGTACTCAGATTTACTTGGCTAACTAACTAGAAATAAAACAATTTTTCCTCACACCTTCCTACCCATATAATTTTCTTCAGGTCACAATAGATTTCAGTTAACCCAAAATATATATATTATATTTGGAGTGTGGGTTTCCTCAAAGAATAATCCATTTTAGTTCATCTTCATCTATTGCACGTAGTTGGCTATCTAGCTGGAGAACGTCATCCCTGCCAACAATCATACTATTAGTCTTGTTTCTTAGGACCTCATATCATTGTATGCATAACCTCACATTCTCATATTGATATCCTTATGCATTCTTCCCACAAAGATTTAATTTGAACGTAAGTCAACGGTGTTTTCAAATATTTGAGGGCTAAATTGAATGTATGCACCTCTAGTCTGTGCATGTCTTTAGCTGAAAACCCCTTTACAATATGTTTATGTACCAAACTACCCATAAATTTCATTAGTTTCCATATTGACCATTTTCATTTAATATAAAATAGTAAAATCATAGTCGTAGAGTGATTACATACATCGAGAAGACCGAGGATTCAAATATCTTTTCTTTAGAATGTACATAAAATTCTTGTGGTTGGTTTAAATGTCACAAATTTTCCTATTTAAGTAATGTCTCCAGATCTTCATAACAATTCTCACTGTAATCATTTCCAGATTATGAATGGGATAGTTCTGTTTGTGATTCTCCAAAAATCTTGATCCAGTTGCTATTATATCATTATTTTGCACAAGTAAAAGAATTCTTAATACCAACCTCAAAACATCACAGACTAAAGTGAATCATATGGATCTTAGCTGTAAGGTGCATATTGTGTAGTGGTTAAATATATCTGGAGTCCTGAGATTTGATCACAGTTTTCCCTCCACTTAAACTTTAACTTTCTATGTTAACTAGGTTAGTGGAACTCTTAACAAGGTTAGTGGCACTCTTAACATTTTGAATTGATCCCACTTAGTATCCATGTAAATCTTATTCCTATATAGAATCTGTAGGAGGAAAGTCATCGGGTCAAAATAAATTATTCTAGGTTAATATATGTGTGGTGATCAATCCTATAGTGAGGGAATACCTTTGAATAGGAATTGAGGTCACAAAAATCCCCAAAATCTAAAATGAGTTGAAAATATTTTTATCGATTAAGTTTTAGTGGACGTCACAACATGGGTCAACTTCTAACGACTATTACTCCTAGAATATGATGAGTTAGAGCATCGACTATAAATAAAATTAAAGCCCTACGAATCTTCTTTTCAATGCCACCGACCGTTTGTCAATTCGAGTACGGAGTCAAAAGTTATAAGTGTTTGAATGAGATACAATCCAAACTATGCGACGGGGCATGCGACGCCCATTAAGGCAATGCCATGGGATATGCGTCGCCCAGCTTGGATTGTGCCATGGGATGTGCGTCCCCTTCCTTGGGAAATAGGGCGTAAAAGCTCTGTTTTAGTGTTATTCAAGGGCTATATGGTCCTTTCATGTCCCATAACAGTCCTTAAACACCTATAGACTAATTACAACCCTAATGTACATTATTTCCTCCTCAAAAATCCCTAATTCATCTTCTAAGACACAAGAGGAGAAAAGCAACTTAAGGTTTGATCTTTTCACAAATTCTTTGTCAATTTAGATACGTGGGGCTATCCTAAAAAATCCATTGGAATGAGTTATTTATTTACAAAATTTTGAAAGCATATTATGATGTTTACAAAAGGGTTTTGAATAATTGTTTGAATAGACGAATCGTGAAATCCTTTTCAATGATAAAATGTTTTCGTCATGAGGCCTTCTCCTAAACTTGATTTTGCTCTTATATATGTATATATGTGGTTTAAGTTTGAAAGTTGAATTGAGAGCACGAATATTTACACCCCCTCTCTTGTTATGACATCACTCGATTTTCTCGTGTTATGAATTGATGAATTTCATATTTAGAAGCATGGTATAAACATTTTTGACTATTGTTTATGGCTTAAAATTGATTATAAACTAAAGACAAGGTGTTATCTTATTTGTAAATATTAAAGATGATTATTGAAAGAATTGCATAATTTGTTACAAAGTAAATTGACCACCATTTGTTAAAATATTGAAAAGAGAGAATCACTGCATAGTTTGACATACGTTTTGAAATTTGAATCCTCCTGTACTGTTTGAATGTTTTGATGGTCTGAACATTGTTTTGAATGAAAAAACTGTAACACAATAATGTATGGTTGAGATGAATGACTTTGCAAGTCTTGGCATGATGATACCAAATAGATGAATGCCATAGCAGATTCAAAATAGACTAAAAATACATATTTTACTTAGATTTTTAGATTTTGAATTTAGAAAGATGCATGTTTAGAAAATTTTATTAATGGGATTAAATAGAGTAGATGGTTACCCAAAGAAAGTATGAGTTGTAAGACTCAACGCTAGAAACTATGATTTGCCGACATGGGGTTATGGTACCATGCTTTGTGGTCCTATGTACCTTGATTCACATCATCCCAATTTGGGACTATAGTTAGTAGCCATGCTTTTTGGTCTTGTGCATTACCATGAAATGTTGATTTGATTGGGGATCATGGCACCATGTTGTGTGGTCTTGCGTGTCTCCATTTACTGATACTTCAATCCTTGCAGAAAATTTGGATTGGGGGATTGGCCACTGAGTCAAGGGCAGATTCCATGTAGCTCGTGGAATTACTAATTTGTTGGGTGTACCATCTAACTCAGAAGTGAAATAAAGAGTAGAGTTATGATTTCAAGAAATGTGTTTCGAAATTTTTCAAATTATGACCATATGTTTTCTAATGTTTTAAGATGACATATTTTTAGGTAATGCTCTCACCTATGTTGTATAAAAATGTATTTTGTTTTTGGATTTTTCTACATACCAGTATATTTGTATTGACCCCTTATATTTCAGAATCTAAGGATTAGTCCCACAGTCCCACTAAACTGTAAACCAATATCAGACAATTGGAGTTGGTGAGCCTCCCTTATTTCGGAAGGCCTTGTCTTATGATTTTATTATTTTTAGTTCATATTTCGATCGGGGGCCTTGTCCCAGTCTTTCACAAGATGCTATTTTGTTTCAGTTAGTAGAGATTCTGCAGGTAGGTGTTAGATAGATATGGGTCTTGTTGAAATTATAACTATATGTTTTTTTTGAAATAAAATTACCATGATTCTATTTTGTATTTCCGCAGCTTTATAGTTTATGAATTTTGCATATGGTTTCCAATTAGAAGGGTTCTCGGACATTCATGATTCGAGATACCTATCACAGCCATGGCCTCGATTAGAGTCATGATAAACTTGGCATCAGGGCGCGATTCATGGTCCCAAGGTATCTGCGAAATCGTATTTAGTAGAGTCTTGCTTATCAGTGTGTGGTGCACCACACTTATAATCAGGAGGCTACCAGTCATTTAGGAGTTATTTCTTATTCTTTCATACTTTAGATCGTACTATAGCATCATTCATAAGAAAGTTATCCAAATTCTTTCCTTGTTCTAATTTTCATAGGCCATGCCTCATTGTTGAGGCAATACAAGTCTAAGACTCTAGCTTCCCAGCGATGTAGTTATCTCTAATTGAGTTATCCATAAATTTATAGATACCACAAGGACTTGATAGGAGTCCATTTTTGCTTCAAGGTGTATTGATTTGAATGTATACCTTTAATCTGATAAAGTCATGCCTTCCAACCAAAGGTACGAAGTGTATTCAGTCTCCTTTCAAAATTTTTGTTGTAGATGTCATGTATAAGGATAATGATGTGTAGTAGAATGTTGGAATTGTAATTCTACCCTAGTAGTAGTATATGTTAAAGTGTCATGACCCATTGGTAGTGAGATGGTCAAGAAGTTGGTGACATGAAGTCATAAAGTTAGCAGTCATAGTGAGGGTAACTTTTGTGTAAATAAATAGTTTTAGTTGTATAACCATTGATTGAGGTGTGGGTTGCCATTTTATAGTAATAGACTAATCTGATAGCAATAGTTGTAGATTGTGTGGTATTCTGTGAAGGAAGTGGCTGTCTATGATTATTAATTATTCGAAATAGGGAACGATCTCTGAATGGATATTTAAGGTGGTTGTAGAAATCAGTTATAGGTTGTGAATGGATAGGGGTAGATTAGTGAATAAGTTATGGGTAGAGACTTATATGTTTTTATGAAATTTGATGATAGTGACAATGTATACATGGGTAATTAGACTTAATGTGAGGAGGTATGTAGTAGATTTAGAAGTGTTGTAGTAATGCCGTGGGGAGGATGAACTTATGGGTCATAGTTAAGAGAAGTAAGAGACTTAGGTTGATATTTCTATTTGGTTGACTAGTATAATATGTTGCATGCTTCATCAGTGTTACATGATTGGTGTTAGACAATAGGCTTGAACTTTAGATGTGGATTGTGGTGGTGAGAATAGTAGCTTAAGATTAATGATGTATGCTTTATGGGAAAGAATCAGTAGGCTTGATGTGATTGGTGAAAGATGCTAGGCTGATAATTTATGAAAACTATAAGTGGAAATCGTGAGGTATATGTGTACATGAGGACTAGTGTTAAAAAGATGGATTATGGTTGAGTCATTAAGTGAATAAGTGCGTACGTATAAAAGAATAAGTTGAACGCCGAGGTAGCGTGTTGTTACACCAGGAGTGAGGTGTATGAGTTTCACATGTACCTAAATTTCATTCTCGAATTTGTAGTATGGATAAGTTTGGAGAGTGTTGTATAACGTTATCTAGAGTTGAATTGAGGAAATATAGGTAGGCAATATATGCCTTTGGTATAGTCTTACAAATTTCATTATGTTATAAGTTATGTGATTAGCGGTCTAATGTTAGAATGTTAAGTAATGGGGAGTGAATTTTTTTATGTGATAAGGTGTGTGGATATGTATTCTTATGTGTGTGTGAATTGTTTGGTGATGGCTATAGAGGCTAGAAAAATTTGAGAGTAGCGTTCTTGGAAAGCAAAGCATTCAGAGCATAGTTCCTCAGAGAGAGTGTAGAATTTAAGTATATGGTGATGTCTCTTTTGCATTGAGAGTTGTGGCTATAGATTTCGATGTGATCTTATGTTCGCAAGTCTAGGAGTGTGACTTTGATCTAAGGGGGAGATGATGGATTAAAGTAGTTCCTGAATTTTCTTGTAGTGTCAAGTTTCAAGTAAGAATCATGATAAATCAATCCCTATTAAAGCAAACTCCTCCTACTTAGATTTTAATGGACATCTAACAATGTCTTATGTACTCAAGTCAGGCCTATTTCTAAGTTTTGATCACTCTATGTAACGCATGTCATGTTCCAACCTACAAACTAGAAGTAATAGTGTCCCTCAGTGATCCAATGTTCAAAGTTTCCAAGATCTATGTTATGTTGCTCATGATCCCTAAAAATCCATGTCTCACATAATGCTTGGTTCCAAGAAACTATGCTTTCTATACATTATCGATTCATTTTTTTGTTGGGATTAGCCAAACTGATAAAGTTTATTCTAACTCATGGCAAATTTCAGTTCTTTAAATGAGGATCAATCGCTTCAAGTGGAAATCCTTTTCTTAGTTGTTAACTACAAAATTGTGGCTTTAATCTATATAGCTCATAATATATGCACCCATGTTTCTCACTTTGGTCTATCCAAGGAAATCATGTAGTGTTTTGCTTTTGCCAAACTACTCTCTATTATTATCTAGACACTTGGTATAAGGATAACATCATGTCTATTCTATCGTATCTTCATTTCATGTCCCTCCTTGAGTAGTGTGATAAGTATAAGTTATGGTCTAATAGTGTTACTTTCATTCCCGATATTTATGCTTGGGTCCCTCAATGACCCTCCATATGTTAGTATAATGGTGGTTGTGAAAGTGTAGTAGTGTGTTAGGTGGGGGAGTAGACGTTCTTGAAGGTGAAAAAATTGATGTGATTTTAGAGCTAAGGTTATAGGTGAAAGGGAAAAGAAGGAGATGAACTTTTGTTGTGTGAAATAGCACAGAAGGAGAAATGTGCCGAAAATATATGTGAGTGATTGAAATTGTTGGTCTTAGTAGGGAGATCCATGTAGTGGGTGTAGTAATGATTATGCTTGAATGTTGTGATTGCTGAAAACACAAACCTATGTGCTATGCGGTTAGTAATCTCTAAATTAAAACCCAAGGGTATTTGATGTTAGTGATAAGGTGAAGAAATATTCTTAAAGGTATGTAAAGTATAGGGTCCCATAGCTTAAGTTAGCACCTTTTAACTCCGAGTTAGACTTCAACATAGAAGTACTAAGTAGTGGGACTCAAATCCTTGTGTCTAGATATGTGATTGGAGAATTGTAAGTTGGAGAGTGTGAAGTATGCTTTTCATTTTTTTGGGTGTAGAAGATTAGTGCCTCTTAGTTTAAGTCTATTTGTGGTACCTTGTAAGGAAGAGAATGCTTCTAATCCTATCTTCCACGAAACCCTATTTAATGATTAGTACCGATGGAAACTAGGCCTATGATAACCAAATGAATTCATTCCTTATGTTGTGATGGTTCCGATCCCTAGAACTCATATGCATGATCATCCTTATGTAAAGTTTAATTTCCTCATGTTTCGTGCCTACGCGTTTCACTAGGGGTTATCATGAAGCTCTTTTGATGCCGCTTCATATTTTTGTTGAGTAAAAATGGTCTATGCGAGGTTACGTTCCTTATTCCATTCTTGTAGAGCTTCAACAAGTCCATACCCATCATTCGGAGACGAATGATCCCAAGGGGGAATATAATGTAACACCCAACACGTTCGGGCTAGAATTTAAAAAGTCCTTCCTACGCGTATAGACCCAAACTAAATGATTCTAGGTTAATATGTGTATGGTGATCAATTCTATATTGTGGGAATACCTTCGAATATGAATTGAGGTCACAAAAATCCCCTAACTGTAAGATGAGTTGAAAATATTTCTATCAATTAAGTTTTAGTGGATGTTTCAACTTGGGTCAACTTCCAATGAATTTAACTAGTAGAAAATATCAAGTTAGAGCACCTACTATATATAAAATTAAAGCCCTTCATATCTTCTTTACAACACTACCGACCGTTCATCAATCCAAGCTCGGAGTCAAAACTTATGAGTATTTGAATGAGACACTGTCCAGACTATGGGATAGGGTATACGACGCCCACTTAAGGCTATGTCGTGGGCTGTCTGTCGCCCATCTTGGATTATGTGTCACCCACCTTCGAAAAAAAGGGCGTTAAAGTTTTTTAGTGTTATTTAAGGGCTATACGGTCCTTTCACATTCCATAACAATCCCTAAACACCTATAGACGAATTACAACCCTAATGTATGTTATGTCCTCCTCAAAAATCCCCAACTCATCTTCTAAGACACAAGAGGAGAAAATAAACTTAGGGTTTGCTCTTTCAAGCTTAAAGGTTTGATCTTCTCATGAATTCTTCGTCATATAAGGTACGTGGAGCTGTCGTAAAAACTCCATGGGCATGAGTTATTGATTTACATAGTTTTGAAAGCATATTATGATATTTACTAAAAGGTTTTGAATAATTGTTTGAATAGCCAAATCATGAAATCCTTTTCAAAGATATAATGTTTTGGTCTTGAGGCCCTCCCGTAAACTTGATTTTTCTCTTATATATGTATGTATACGGTTTGAGTATGAAAGTTGAATTGACAGCATGAATATTTGTACTCCCTCTCTTGTTATGACATCACTCAATTTTCACGTGTTATGAATTGATGAATTTCATATTTAGAAACATGGCATAAAATTTTTTGACTATTGTTTAAGGCTTGAAATCAATTATAAACTGAAGAGAGGGATTTGTCTGGTTTGTAAATATTAAAGATGATTATTTAAAAAATTGCATGGTTTGATACGAAGGAAATTGACCACCACTTGTTGAAGTATTGAAAAGAGAGAATCTTTGCATAGTTTGACATAAGTTTTGAAATATGAATCCTCTTGTACTGTTTGAATGTTTTGGGTGGTCTGAACATTGTTTTGAATGAAAGAACTGTAACACAATAATGTATGGCTAAGATGTATGACTTGCAAGTTTTGGTATGATGATATCAAAGATGAATGTCATAGCAGATTCAGAATAGACCAAAAACACTAATTTTACTCAGATTTTCAGATTTTAAATTAAGAAAGATGGATGTTTAGAAAAATTTAAAAATGCACTTAAAGGGAGTTAGATGGTTACCCGAAGAAAGTACGAGTTGAATGACTCAATGCTAGAAACCATGATTTGCCGACACGGGGTTATGATACCTTGCTTTGTGGTCTTGTATACCTTGATTTATGACATCCCAATTTGGGACTATGGTTAGGAGTCATGCTTTGTGGTCTTGTGCACTACCATGAAATGTTGATTTGATTGGGGATCATGGCACCATGTTGTGTGGTCTTGCGTGTCTCCCTTTAATGATACTCTAATCCTTCGGGTAAACTTTGATTGGGGGCTTGGCCGCTGAGTCAAGGACAGATTCCATATAGCCCGTGGAATGACAGATTTGTAGGGTATATCATCTATCTCAGAATTGAAATAAAGAGTAGAGTCATGATTTCAAGAAATGTATTTTGAAATTTATCAAATTATGCCCATGTGTTTTCTAATTTTTCAAGATAACATGTTTTATGAAATTCTCTAACCTATGTTGTATAAAAATGTACTTGTTTTTTTTAGATTTTTTACGTACCAGCATATTTGTATTGACCCCTTATATTTTCGGATCTGAGGATCAGTCCCGGGGTCCCGCTAAACTGTAGACGTTTGTCAAGCGATTGGAGTTGGTGAGTCTCCGTTGTTTCGGAAGGTCTTAGCTTATGATTTCGTTGTTTTTAGTTCATGGTCCGACTGAGGGCCTTGTCCCAGTCACAGGATGCCCGTCGCGGCCAGAGCCTGGTACGGGTTGTGACATTCTCATTTAGGGAACATGTTATAACATTGATATTCCCACAATGTGTGCAACATAGTCCACCAGGATCCTCATGTTATTCTTTGCTATCAGAATGTATATATTATCATAAAAAAAAATATAACATATATTTTTTATCTGAACAACATAAACATTCCATTCAATAGATCCATGAATGCCTGGAGCATTAGTTAGTCCCAAAGGAATCACACAAAAGTTATCATGTCTTTACAAAAGGCTGAAAACTGATGAGGAATATTTTCCTCTTAGTAAGTTTACAATAACTGAACTGGAGATCATCTTTAGAAAAAAAAATCCTATACCCGATCAAACACGTCATAGTTACAAAGATGATGGGTGCAAACGATCGTTATCTAGTTCAACTGTTGTAGTCCATGCACATTCATGGCGTGCCATCTTTCCTTCCCCTATCTTATTTTTTTTAAAATGGCATCATGCACGATGTAGCAATGTGCTTAGTCAGTAAAACACTTTCAAGTAGATCCTGCAACTGATGTTTAAATCCATCAACGTCAGTTTCTCCATAGCATAGTGAGGTATCATTATAAGATGTGTGATAACTTTCAAGTCAGAATCAAGACTTATTTATTTTGCCTGGAATAGTCATGTAAATCCTGGAGAAATTCTCTTACAACTGGCACTGTTTCTAAATTTAAGGTCTAATCCCTATGTTTTATTGTTTCTAAATCTACACGAACTTTTCTTCCGACTCAGTTGAGTCACAAATCATATAACTTTGCCTATTTTGGAACCTAATTCCTTGTTTCTGAGGCAAAGCTAGCCTCATTTTGTATCCCAAATTTTACCTTTTTTTTTCTTTTGCAGGATAACCAAATGTTAGCACGACAAGAAGAAAATCAAGCGTACGCATTAGCAAGGTAAAGTAGATCATATTAGGTATAATCATCTCATTTAGGGTATCCTTCGCTAGCTTACACCTGATAAGGTTTATACATATTTCAACTAACAGAGATTCTTCAGCCGGCGTGACAGTCAAAGAAAAATTGCTCAATATTTCATATTGTCATTGTTTTCAACTCTTTGGCAATGTTAAAATACACACAGAAAGATTTCTTTCCTAGTCTAAACCTTGCATTGATTCATGGATGCTCTTTGATGACGTCGTTTATTTTTTTCCTTTCATAACTGGTACCTCTTTTATAACTCCATATATTATTAATGTCTTTAGCAATATCCACAACCTCAAAGAAGGTAAAGTGTCTGTGCACAGTAAATGAGTTGTTCAAGAAGCTAACCAACCCTTCGAAAACTTTTAGACCTAAAATGTTTTGTTGGAAATAAGTAAGGAGCATATCTAGGTTGTTGAAAACATGTAAGGTTCTACATCGATACAATCTATCATTAGAACAAATTTCTTGAAACCCCTATCAAGTTACAAGCTTTGGACGGCGAAGAAAGAAACACTCCATAATAACTTGGTGAATAGCCTCAAGGCAATAATGTTGCTCCTGTCGGCATTCTTAATAATATAGTATCATACACATGTACTGGACATGCAACTCATCTGTAAATTTCTAGCTCTACAAAGCTCACTGTGGAATATCCCACAGCTTATAAAGCTTTAAGAATATTAACCCAGGAATATTTTAACGAACCTTTGAAACTGTCATATATGAATTTATGTGGTTGCAAACTTAGGACCTTCCAAGACAAAACTTTGTTCTCCACAATCTAATTCATATTGGTGCCTCGGGATGGTCTTGGGCCTTATCATATTTTCTGATACTATCCAATCTGTCCATCAAGCTCTATGGCTCTTTTTATGGAGATAAACATCTTAATAACAACACCCTGGGCACTTTGACCAGCACTACTTCCACTAATGGATTGTTTTTGTTAGGGTTTGTCCTGATTTTCTTACAAAATTTAAGTTTTACTTTTCCTTAAAAAATAAATAAATATAATACCATAATTAATTTTACTTTTCTTAAAAGGAAAATGTAAAATTTTTTCATATTTGGCAAACCTCTTTCTTGGACGAAAGACTTTGGACATCTATAAATAAAAGACACCCTTCTCATACCATCATAATAGAATCCACAATGTAGTCGTTTTACGATTCTTGTTTAGAAAGCGATTTTCTTTGGATTAGTTATCATAATTTTGATTTAGTTTAAAATCTGGATTAGTTATCATAATTTTGATTTAGTTTTTAATACACAAGCCAATTGATCAAACTATATCAATAATATAGTTTTTCAGTATTGTTTCATGTGTCATACCATTTTCAGTACTGTTTCGTCAAAGAAAAATAAAAGTAATACCATAATTAATTTTAGTTTTCCTAAAGGAAAATTTAAAACTTTTTCATATTTGTCTAAGTTCTTTCTTGGAGGAAAGGCTTTGGAACTCTATAAATAAAAGGTCCCTCTTCTCATTGCAAAACACAGTAGCATCCACCATGTAGTCATTTACGAGTCTTGTTTAGTGGGAGATTTTCACCCAATAGTTGTATGTTTTCTTTAATATTTATTTTCATGTTTAGTCTGGTTGGCCAAATTATATTAGTAATATTATGATTTTGGTTTATATTGTGTCATCTGAATTATTGCCATCTTGGTTTGCATACTTTAAGCTTCCGCATGACGCCCTCTTGATTTCAAACCTAACAAGTGGTATTAGAGCCTATAGTATAAAAAGTCAATGGTTTGGTGAAACGAGGTTGAAGACAAGTTTAAAGCGGTTCAAAATCAATTTGCAACAAATTCGATGATAATGAAAATATATGTCCAAACGCTACATGTGGAGACAACTATCATCACATTTTCAATAATCCTGCTACTAACCCATCTTTATAACCAAAATCAATTTTCAACTCATGTTTATGTGCTCCAACTTTTAACACTTGATAGCATTTATGATTGGTCTCCATTCAACTCATGCATATATACTTTTGACGCATAAGTTCCACTTTTGATCTATGCTCACTTTCAATGTACAAGGCTCCATTTTCAATCCTGTTCACTTATAATACAGGGCTCCAATAATATTAACCCATGCTTTTATTTTTAACACAAAGGGATTCAATTTTTAACAGATATCAACTTTAAATCATGGTAAGCAGTAGTGGTATATGAAGATCGTGTGAAGAAGTAAGATCAAGTTTATTTTGTCATAAAATCAAGAAAAAAAGGGATATTTGTTAGTGTTTTTTCCCTGATTTTCTTACCAAATTTAAGTTTTACTTTTTCTAGAAAGAAAAATAAAAGCAAAGCCATAATTACTTTAACTTTTCCTAGAGGAAAATATAAAACTTTTCGTTATTTCGCTAACTTCTTTCTTGGAGGAAAGCTTTTGAAAATCTATAAATAGAAGACATCTCTTCTCATACTAAAACACAGTAGCTAGCATCGACAAAGTAGAGATTTATTAGTCTTGTTTAGTCGGAGATGTTCACCCAATAGTTTTATGTTTTCTTTAATATTTGTTTTCATGTTTAGTTTAGTTGGCCAAATTATATTTGTAATATTATGTTTTTGGTTTATATTGTGTCATCTGAATTATCGCCATCTTGGTTTGCAAACTTTAAGCTTCAGTATGACGCCCTCTCGATTTGGAACCTAACAAGTGGTATCAGTTCCTACAATGTAAAGAGTCAATGGTTTGGTGAAACGAGGTTGAAGACAAGTTCAAAGCGGTGCAAAATCAATTTGTAACAAATTTGATGATAGTAAAAATATATGTCCAAAAGCTACATGTGGAGACAACTATCAATAATATTTTCAATAATCCCGCTACTAACCCATCTTTACAACCAAAATCATTTTTCAACTCATGTTTAGGGGCTCCAACTTTTAATACTTGCTAACTTTTATGATTGGTCTCCTATCAACTCATGAATATATACTTTTAATGCATGAGCTCTACTTTTGACCTATTCTCACTTTCCATGTACAAGGCTCCACTTTCAATTCTGTTCACTTATAATACAGGGCTCCAATAGTATTAACTCATGCTTTTATTTTTAACATAAAGGGATTCAATTTTTAACAGGTATCAACTTTAAATTATGGTAAGAAGCAGTGACATATGAAGATCGTGTGAAGAAGTAAAATCAAGATTATTTTGTCATAAATCAAGCAAAAAAGGGATATTTGTTAGGATTTTTGCCCAGATTTTCTTACCAAATTTAAGTTTTACTCTTTCTAGAAAGAAAAATAGAAGTAATACCATAATTACTTTTACTTATCCATATTTTGCTAACTTCTTTCTTGGAAGAAAAGCTTTGAAACTCTATAAATAAAAGACCCCCTCTTCTCATACCATAACATAGTAGCATCCACCATGTAGTCATTTATGAGTCTTGTTTAATCGAAGATTTTCACCCAATAGTTTTATGTTTTCTTTAATATTTTTTTTCATGTTTAGTTTAGTTGGTCAATGTAACACCCTGATTTTCTTAATCGGAATACTACACGGTGCTCATGACCCCGAGGGACCACAAGCTAATCCATGACTGATATCTGTACTTGTACACTGCATATATAATGTAATAATGCGGAAAACATGAACATGTAGCCCATAAGGTTCAACTAAATAAAGATCTGTCAAGACACAATATCCATATGGGCAAAAGATACCCAAAACAACTGAAAATTGAATCAAATCTGAACTAAATCTGAATACTGAATCTGAAAGCCTCTAAGTACTGTCTGAATAAGGAGTAGAAGGAACATATCTCCAACTAACTTTGTCTAGCAAAACTGAGCTAAAATAATAAATGAAATAAAATAATATCGCCCTTGAATGGATGAGGACTCACTGCAACTCTGCGGCTGGATGCTACTGCTGATCTGGGGCTCGTGTCTCTAAACCTATGGTGTAACATGAAAGAAAGACCCATAGCACAAATGCGTCAGTACAACTGGAGTATTGAGTATACCAGTGAGGCAGGCTAATGCAAAAGGGTTTACATGCATAAACAATGCTAACTGACTGACTGATATGAACGTGAGAGTGTAAACATACATACATAGAAACTGAGCTCGTGAATACATGATAGCTAGATTTGTATGCTAATACATTGTTTACTGATAACTGATATGGCTAAAACTATAGTTCTAATAACATGGGCAACTGTAAAATCTGATGGAACTATCTGAGTCCCACAATATAACTGAATTTGACTATATCTAATAGTACTAGTATGTTAATATCTAAAGAACTATCTAATTTTTTTTACTGAGACTGAGTCTAAAACTGTGGGAGGTAGTTGTTTAACTAACATGCCCCATATATGCCATTATGTCTAAGATGAGGTCCAATCTCTGCCCTGACTGGAAGGGTGTTAATACCGCGCCAATGGTAAGGATAACATATGAGCAACTCTCATATAACAGGTAACTCTAGTGAGAACGGTGGAAACCCTTATATAACAGGTTAAGCCACCTCATCTACCCTCATATAAGAGGTTGTGATGTCTCAACCTATGCTGGCTACATAGTTCTTGAATGCAAAGATGACTGCTAAGAATCACACCCTCATATACAGGTGAGTTCCCATCCTTAAGTTCACTCGGTGCTAACTCCTACTCCTATCTGAAGAGACTGAACATGATTTAACTGACTGTTTGTAAGTGGAACTTACTGAATTCTATTGACTGGCAGAGTAGTACTATTAGCTGAGAGTTAATTGAGATCATGAGATTTTTGAGGTTTCTTGAGTCACATGACTGACTAAGTTCTATATAAAATAGCTTGACTGATATTATCTTGACAACG
The DNA here is from genome assembly GCF_002878395.1 of Capsicum annuum. Classification (NCBI taxonomy): domain Eukaryota; kingdom Viridiplantae; phylum Streptophyta; class Magnoliopsida; order Solanales; family Solanaceae; genus Capsicum; species Capsicum annuum. The sequence goes on from NC_061116.1 coordinate 10,278,574, forward strand.
TGACATGGCTCTAGGCACACAGCTATGTTTTTCGGGTAGGATACCCCCAGGACTCGATAGAAGGAAACTAATACACATGACATGAATTGATCACAAGATTTGAGTCCACAATTCATAGTATCATAAGTAGGGTATAACATATTTCATATAGTTATTCAACATCTTAAACATTATAGGGAATGCATGGATATCTTTCGTGTACATATTGTATATCTCCATTATCTTGCATGCTTCATACCACCACAACAACAACAAATAAAAAACATGGAATTCATATTGAAGTATATAGCTAACATGAACTTGTCATTTAGACATCATAGAACCATACAAACAAGAATTTCTAGCATCCTAAGCATTTTATCAAACACCTTGCATGCATTCTTTAAGGTATAGGTGGGTTTCATACTTGCACCATATTAAACCACCTAAAGTTCATGGTTTCCAATTAACAAACATATATATTCCATGAGAACACCTTTAGACATCACATTGAATCTTAAACAACAATCATCTACATGTACATACTCATATCACCACAAAAAGTTTACAAAATAATATTTAAAACATAGTTCTTGAGCTCTGTGAACAGATTGGATCCATAGATGAACACTACGCATACCTTAGTGATTGATCTTGAAAGAGATCTAATATTTCTGAAGGTTCTTGAAGAATTCCTTAGGCTTGCTCTTGAGGAGATGAACTTAAGAGAAAACCCTAATCTTGTGGTTGAGAGTGCAAGATAGGGTTTTTAAGATGCTTAACTAAAATTGGGAACAATTACGCCTCTATAGGGTTATAAGTCATAGGAAGTGAAGAGAAAAGACCAAAATACTATTATGAAATAAATTCCCAGTTGCTGAAAATCGTAGCTGACGACATTTGTGACAAGGCATCAAAAATTTGGTAAGCCATCAAAAATGTCGTCACATAGAACTGGAATTGATGGTTTCTGCCTAAGTCTGATGACCTTCGTGATAGGGCATCACAAATGTGGTAAGCTACCACGAATGTCGTCACTTAGGAGCTGGTTTCTGCCTAAGGCTGACGGCCTTCGTGGTAGGGTGTCACAAATATGGTAAGTTACCATGAATTTCATCACACAGGATCTGAACTCTACCTTAGGCTGGCGACCTTCGTGGTAGGGCGTCACAAATGTGGTAAGCTACCACGAATGTTGTCACACAGTTTTCAGCCTGACATGCTGGAGTAAAATAGGAATAATCTTTGCTCCGATATCGAATTTAGAAGAAATTTGTATCTTTGGAAAGATAATTCAATTATATATCTGTTGATTGGTCATAAGTTCAAAAATTCCAAGTATAATGAGAGATATTCTCGTTTGAAGTTGACTATACCAATATCCTTCTCAAGAATTCAATTGGTAAGAAAATGTTTTGATTCGTCTGATAGTTGGATGTTATTTGAAGCCTTAATATACATCTAAATTACTCATAGAACTATAAAATAACCATGATGTACTATGCATGAGCTTGGTACATGGCTCTAATATTGGTTTGTATTTTTCGGGGTATTACAGTCAAATTATATTTGTAATATTATGTTTTTAGTTTATATTATGTCATATAAATTATTGCCATCTTGGTTTGCAAACTTTAAGCTTCCGCATGACGCCCTTTCTATTTTGAACCTAACAAGTGGTATCAGAATCTAGAGAAAATTGAAGGAAAGGTGTCTTTTAAGTCTTGAATGAAGGATTGGTGACATTGACCAATTTAAAGGGTCAAACATAATTAAAAAATTTGATTAGGTTAATTGTGGACTTGATTAATATTTTCTGAACATTTTAATCTTTTCAAAATATAAATTAATCCACACCCACAAAACTTTACTCCCTCTGCAAATCAATCTCTCTCTCTTCTCTCTTTCTCTCGATAGTTTCTCTCTCTAACTTTTCCCAACCAACAACTTTTCAAATTTCTCCCTTCAATCTTGTGAAACTTCAACCTCTGGCAACAAATATTTTTGAGTTCTTGCCCGTTCCTTTTTGACTTTCAACCATCAGTCGGCATGACAACATTCTCCGGTGACAACAACTTTGAGTTCTTCATCATTTCTTTTCGATTACCACAAGTAAAAAATTAGGGTTTTTAAGTTATGACAAAAATGAGGAACTTGATTTTTTGGTTTTTGTTATTTTTTTATGTTTTTTGTTATTTTTTTTAATGTTTGTTATTTTATAGTTGAATTTCTCATCTGGATGTATCTGCTAATATTATTTTTTAATAATGGATAAAACATGTAACGTGAATCCAACAGATTAGTATTTGTTACAACATATATGACTAATCTGTTGCACAGATTAGTAATCTGTTGCAACACATATGATGTATATATTGCGCAGATTAGTAATCTGTTGTAGCATATATGACTAATTTGTTGCACAGATTAGTAATATGTTGCAACATATATGACTAATCTGTTGCAACATATATGACTAATTTGTTGCAACAAATGAGTAATCTATTACAATATATATGACTAATCTGTTGCAACATATATGACTAATTTATAGCAACAAATGAGTAATCTATTGCAACAATTGAGTAATCTGCTGCAACATATATGACTAATCTGTTGCAACATATTACTCATCTGTTGGATTCGTTTTATAGTGTTGTAATATAAATCCAACATATGGGTCATTTGTTGCATCAGATTAGTTATATATTGCAACAGATTACTCACTTGTTGCAATAGATGACTCATATGTTGGATTCATGTTGTAGGTTCTATCCATTGTAGCAGTAGCAAATACACCAAATAAGAAATTCAACAAAAATTATAGTTTTACTTACAAAATAAGCTATGAAGTAATGTTCAAGTGATATACGAACAAAATTTGACCTAAAATTTTCGTAAAAAACTTAAACAGGGGCACAACGAATAAGTAAAACACATGAAAAATTTTATGAAATAGGTAAAGAAGACAAAAATAATATACCATACATCAAATGCAAACGGATTAACGGGACAAACATTTGAGTTCTCCTACAAAAGTTTAAGTTCCCTATATTTTAATTGCTTTCTAATAGTTGACCCATCTGTTACAACAGATTTTCTATCTGTTTGATAATTTCAAATAGATGAATCATCTGATGCAACATGCTAGTCATCTGTTGATTCAAATTATAAAATTATTAGTAATAACGAAATTGATTTAGCTAAATTTAAAGATGTCTCTACGACAATGGGGCAAACATTTGTGTTCTCCTAAAAATATTTGAGTTCCCCAGTATTTTAATTATTTTTCAACAGATTATCTATCTGTTGCAACAAGTTAGTCATCTATTGCAATAGATGTTTATAACATGTTGGTCATTTGTTTATTCAAATTAAGCAATTATTAATAATAACTAAATTAATTTAATTAAAATTGAAGACAAGTCTTTAATACAAGACTTTAGACAAGAGGACAAATGTTTGAGTTCTTCTAAAAATATTTAAGCGTTAGTATTTTAAATTGTTTTTCAACATATATCAAAATCGGAATCAAAATGAGCCACAATTAAAAAAAGTGACCAAAATAGGTCACCTATTTAAAATTTACCAAAATAGGCTAAACGTAATAATTTATTACGTTTTTTACTTTTTTCTTAATGGTTAACTAACAGAGTTGACTTTTACAAAAACGTAAGAATTTCTTACGTTTTACATTTTTTTGTAAAACGTAAGAAATTATTTCTTACATTTTATAAAAAATATAAAACGTTAGAAAATCTTACGTTTTACATGATAACCGAGGAAAAAAATACAATGAATTGTCAAATCAATTAAAAAGGTACTAAAAAAATGAGTTGTTCAACGTAACAAAAAGTTATGTTCTTAACTTTTTTATAGCAGTGATCCCCCACCCAAAATTCCTTTTTCCAAAAATGTCCCATCACTTCTCCTTTTTCCTCGTTTTACATATGATAATTATGAATTTTTTTATTAGTTAAATTTATTTATAATTTACATGTAGTTCAAATAATTTATTTTTTCTAATAAATTTTTATGTTTTACATAAAAATATTTTAAAAAAAGAAGTATCAATTACCTCATTAACTTAACATTTTTCTTATATTTATTCTATATAAAAAAAATAATCACTTCTATCCTTAATTATCCAATTTCTCTTTAAAATAATTTTGTTTTTGAGTTTTTCAGTATTCCAAAATAGTGAAATATTGAATATCGTCGATCAAATATGCTACTGTATACAAGATTTATATTTTTTTAGTAGTGTTCCTAAAAAAATATATCTTCTTATATTAATTTAGGAGTGTTCCTAAATTAAATTGTGATTTTTTACTTCATTAATTATAATATAAAATGTATTTGTGCATGTGAGTCTCCTCAATATCCTAATCGAAACACTAATCAAAAGCTACGATGAATCACTATCCAAAACAATTAATTTCATATTTTTTACACACCAAAAAAATATATTTATTGTATATAGTAGCATATTTGATCGACGATAATTAAATATTTCATTATTTTGGAGTAGAGGAAAACTCAAAAGTATAATTTATTTTAGAGAGAAATTGGATAATTAAGGATAGAAGTGATTATTTTTTGATATAGAATAAATATAAGAAAATTGTTAAGTTAATGGGGTAATTGATACTTCTATTTTTTAAATTTTGTATGTCAAACGTAAAAATTTATTACATAGAGAAAAAAATAAATTATTTGAACTACATGTAAAATATAAATAAATTTAACTAATCAAAAAATTCATAATTATTATATGTAAAATGAGGAAAAAGTAGAAGAGATGGGACATTTGTGGAAAAAAGAATTATGGGTGGGGGACCACTGCTATACAAAAGTTAAGAACGTAACTTTTTGTTATGTTGAACAACTCATTTTTAGTATCTTTTTAATTGATTTGATAATTCACTGCATTTTTTTCCTCGGTCATCATGTAAAATATAAGAAATTCTTACGTTTTATATTTTTTTTATAAAATGTAAGAATTTTTTATGTTTTACAAAAAAAAAATGTAAAATATAAGAAATTGTAAAAGTCAACTCCGTTAATTGATCGTTAAAAAAAAATAGAAAACGTAACAAATTATTACGTTTAGCCTATTTTGGTAACTTTTTAAATAGGTGACCTATTTTGGTCACTTTTAAAATTTTGTGGCTCATTTTGGTTCTGAGTTCACATATATCTTATCTATTTAATAATTCCCAATAGATGAGTCATATGTTGTAACAATTTAGTCATCTGTTGCAATAGATGTCTATATTTGTTGGATAATTTTCAATAGATTAGTTAGCTATTTCAACAAGTTAGTCATCTGTTACAACAGATGTCTATATATGTTTGGTCATTTTTAACAAATGTCTTTAACTATTTGGTCTTTTGCAACAGATTACTCAACTATTGCAACATGTTAATTGAAATCGTAATTGAACTTATCAATTCATATTTAATTTTAGTTAAATCAATGTTGTTATTACTAATAATGTCTTAATTAAAATATTTCAAATAAAACTGGTCAATTAACACTTTACTCAAGACGAATACACTTAGATGATCATGTAATTACTATAAGATTAATTGAAATCGTAATTAAATTATCAATTCATCTTTAATTTTAGTTAAATCAATTTTTTTATTACTAATAATTACTTAATTTTAATTATTTCAAATCAAATTGGTCAATTGATCATTCTACTTAAGACGAAACACTTAGTTGATATGTAATTATTATAAAATTAATTGAAATTGTAAGTGAACTTGCAAATTAATCTTTAAATTTAGTTAAATCAATAGAGTTATTTCTAATTATGGCTTTCTTTGAATCATTTCAAATAAAATCGGTCAACTGATCACTCTACTCAGGACGAACACACTTAGTTGATCATATAATTACCATGAGATTAATTGAAATAGTAATTGAACTTATTAATACTAGTTCAATCAATTTAGTTATTACTAATATAATGGCTTAATATGAATTAATAGATGACTAATATGTTGCAAAAGATAAGTAATTTGTTGAAAATGACCAAACAGATAAAGACATCTGTTTTATTAGATTAGTCACCTATTGCAACAGATTAGTAATCTATTGGAAATAACTAACAGATAAAGTCATATGTTGCAACAGATTGACTATCTATTGTAAATGACCAATAGATAAAGATATCTTTTACAATAGATGACTAATCTATTACAACATATGCGTATATCTGTTTGATAATTTTCAAGAAATGACTCATCTGTTGTAACAGATTAAATCTATTGCAATAGGTTATACACTTAAATGATCATGTAATTAATATGAGATTAATTGAAATTGTAATTATTAAATAAATTTGGCTATTACTAATAATGGTTTAATTTGAATCATTTCAAATAAAATTAGTCAATTGATTACTCTACTTAGAATGAACACACTATGACGATCATGTAATTAATATGAGAATAAGTAAAATCGTAATTGAACTTATCAATTCATCTTTCATTTTATTTATATCAATGTAGTTATTACTAATAATATCTTAATTTGAATCATTTCAAATAAAATTGGTCAATTAACACTTACTCAAGACGAATATACTTAGATGATCATGTAATTACTAACTATGAGATTAATTGAAATAGTAATTAAAATTATCAATTCATCTTTAATTTTAGTTAAATTAGTTTAATTATTAATAATAATTTCTTGATTTTAATTATTTCAAATAAAATTGGTTAATTGATCATTCTACTTAAGACGAAACACTTAGTTGATCTTGTAATTACTACAATTAATTAAAATTGTAAGCCAACTTACGAATTCATCTTTAATTTTAGTTAAATCAATATAGTTATTTCTAATTATAGTTTGGTTTTAATCATTTCAAATAAAATTGATCAATTGATCACTCTAGTCAGGACGAACACACTTAGTTGATAGTGTAATTACCTTGAGATAAATTAAAACTATAATTGAACTTATTAATTCATGGTTAATTCTAGTTAAATAAATTTAGTTATTACTAATATAATAGCTTAATATTAATCAATAGATGACTAACATGTTACAAAAGATGAGTAATCTGTTGAAAATGACTACACAAATAAAGACATTTGTTGGAAATGACCAAACAGATAAAGACATCTATTGGAAATGACCAAACAAATATAGACATATGTTGCAACAGATGACTAATCTGTTGCAATAAATGGATCATCTATTGAAAATTATCAAACAAATATAGACATCTATTGCAACAGATGACTAAGTTGTTGCAACAGATGACTCATCTGTTGAAAATTATAAAAAATATAGGACATATGTTGAAAAATAATTTAAAATAGTAAAGCTCAGATGTTTTTAAGAGAACTCAAATGTTCGTCCCCTTCTCTAAGGCCTTGTCTTTAATTTTTGTTAAATCAATTTTGTTATTACTAATAATTGCTTAATTTGAATCATTTTAAATAAAATTTATCAATTGATGATTCTATTAAGGATGAATACATTAATTGAAAATGTAAGAGGACTTATCAATTCATCTTTAATTTAGTCAAAATCAATTTATTTATCACTAATAATTACTTAATTTGAATCATTTGAAATAAAATTGGTCGATTGATCACTCCCCTCGAGACGAATACGCATAGTTGATCATGTAATTACTATGAGATTAATTGAAATTGTAAGTGAACTTATCAATTCATCTTTAATTTTAGTTTTATCAATTTAGTTATTACGAATAATGTCTTAATTTGATTCATTTCAAATAAAATTGGTCAATTGAACAATCTAATCATGATGAATACACTTAGTTTATAATTTAATTACTACAAGATTAATTGAAATTGTAAGTTTATCTTTAATTTTAGTTAAATCAATTTATTTATTACTAATAATATCTTAATTTGAATTATTTCAAATTAAATTGGTTGATTGATCACACTACTCGGGACGAATACACTTAGTTAATCATGTAATTATGATGAGATTAATTGAAATTGTAAGTGAACTCATTAATTCATGTTTAATTTTAGTTAAATCAACATAGTTGTTACTAATAATGGCTTAATTTGAATCATTTAAAATAAAATTGGTCAATTAATTATTCTACTAAGGATGAAACACTTAATTGATCATTTAATTATTGAGATTAATTGAAATCGTAATTGAACTTACTAATTCATCTTGAATTTTAGTTAAGTCAATGTAGTTATTTCTAATAATGGTTTAATTTGAATTATTTCACATAAATTTTTTCAATTAATCATTTTACTTAGTACGAAACACTTAATTGATCATGTAATTACTATGAAATTAATTGAAATCGTAATTGAACTTACTAATTCATCTTTAGTTTTAGTTAAATCAATATAGTTATTTCTACTGATGACTTAGTTTGAATCATTTCAAATAAAATTGGTCAATTGATCACACTACTCAGGACGAACATACTTAATTGATCCTGTAATTACCATGAGATTAATAGAAACTATAATTGAACTTATTAATTCATATTTTATTTTAGTAATCAATTTAGTTATTACTAATAATGACTTTATGTGAATCAATAGATGACTAACATGCTACAACAGATGAGTATTCTGTTGGAAATGACCAAACAAATAAAAACATCTGTTGAAACTGACCAAACAGATATAGACATCTGTTGCAACAAATGACTCACTTGTTGCAAAAACTAATTCATCTATTGAAAATTATCAAACAAATATAGACATCTGTTGCAACAGATGACTAAGTTATAGCAACATATGACTCATCTGTTAAAATTACTAAATAGACAAAATATGTGTTGAAAAGCAATTTAAGATAGTAAAGCTCAAATATTTTTTAGGAGAACTTAAATTTTTTCTCCATTGTCTAAGGTTTGGTCTTCAATTTTAGTTAAATCAATTTAATTATTATAATAATTGCTTAATTTGAATCAACAATTGACTAACCTGTTATAAGCATTTGCTGCAACAGATGACTAACTTGTTGCAACAAATAGGTGATCTGTTGGAAAATAACTAAAATACTTGGGAACTTAAACATTTTTAGGAGAACTCAAATGTTTGTCCCATTGTCTTAAAGACTTTTTTTTAATTTTTGCTAAATCAATTTAGTTATTACTAATAATTGCTTAATTTGAATCAACAGATGACTGATATGTTGCAAGAGATAATTCATCTATTGGAAATTATCAAACAGATAGAAAATCTATTATAATAGATGAGTTATCCATTAGAAAGCAATTAAAATACTAGGGAAGTGGATGAGTTATCCATTAGAAAGCAATTATCAAATTGGTATGTGTTTCACTTATTCGTTGTGCCCTTGTTAAAATTTTTAGAATTTTTTTAGGTCAAATGTTCTTCGTATATCACTTGGACATTAATTCATAGGTGATTTTGTAAGTATAATTATGATTTTTTTTTAATTTTTTATTTGGTATATTTGCTATTGCTACAATGGATAGAACCTGCAACATGAATCCAATGTATGAGTTATTTATTGCAACAAGTGATTTTTCTGTTGTAACATATGACTAATCTGTTGCAACAGATGACCCATATCATGGATTCATTTTACAACACTATAATACAAATCCAACAAATGAGTTTGTTGCAACAGATTAGTCATATATGTTGCAACAAATTACTCATATGTTGCAACAGATTAGTCAATATATTGCAATAGATTAGTCAATATGTTGCAACAGATAAGTCAATATGTTGCAACAGATTAGTCAATATATTGCAACAAGTTACTCATCTGTGCAATAGATTACTCATCTGTTGGGTTCACGTTACATGTTTTATCTACTGTTGAAAAAATAGCAGTAACAGATATACCCAGAAGAAAAATTCAACTAAAAATTATAATTTTACTTACTAAAATCACCTATAAGTAATTTCCAAGTGATATAAGAATAAAATTTGACCTAAAAAAATTTGATCAAGTAGCAATAGTAGCGGTAACAACAATGTTCAACAACAAAAAGACAAACATAATGAACAAGAAGAGATGATAATAAAGAACAAGATGATGATAATGAATAAGAAGATGATGAATAAAGAAACAACAACAATGAACCACAAAAATCACGAAGTGAGAGAAAACTCCAATAAATGAGAAGAGAGAGAAACGTGCCTTTTTCCCCTCCATTTCTAGTTATATTAGGTGTTACATTGGATGAAAGTGTAAATTAAAAACCTTGTGGGTTATTTTCAAACTTTTCTTACATTCTTAATCCTTAATAAAGTAATTGTCACCTCCACTCAATTATTAAGACTTGTGTCACCCATACTTCATTTTAAAACTCGTTTGTCACCTAGAGCCCAAGGCCCCCAGAGTCCACAGTATAAAGAGTCAATTATGGTTTCGTGAAACGAGGTTGAAGACAAGTTGAAAGTGGTTCAAAATAAATTTGCAACAAATTTGATGATAATGAAAATATATGTCCAAAACCTACATGGGAAACAACTATCAGTCATATTTTCAGTAATCCCACTACTAACCCATCCTTATAACCAAAATTAATTTTCAACTCATGTTTATGGGCTCCAACTTTAAACACTTGCTAACTTTTATGGTTGATCTCCTTTCAACTTATGGATATATACTTTTAACACATGAGCTTCACTTTTGACCTATGCTCACTTTTCATGAACAAGAGTCCACTTTCAATCCTGTACACTTAAAATACAAGGCTCCAATAATATTAACCTATGCTTTTATTATTAATACGAAGGGATCCAACTTTTTATAGATATAATCTTTAAATCATGGTAAGCAGCAGTGGTATTTGAAGATCGTGTGAAGAAGGAAGATCAAGATCATTTTATCATAAAATCAAACAAAAAGGGGATATTTATTAGGGTTTTTGCCCTGATTTTCTTATCAAATTTAAGTTTTACTTTTTCTAAAAAGAAAAATAAAAGTAATACTATAATTACTTTTAATTTTCCTGAAGGAAAAGATAAATTTTTTCCTTATTTCGCTAACATCTTTCTTAGAGAAAGATTTTGGAACTCTATAAATAGAAGACATCTCTTCTCATACCATAACACAGTAGCTAGAATCTACATTGTAGTGATTTACGAGTCTTGTTGAGATTTTCTCCCAATGGTTTTATGTTTTATTTAATATTAGTTTTCATGTGTAGGCCAGTTGGCCAAATTATATCAATGATATTATATTTTTAGTTTATATTGTGCCATCTGAATTATCACCATCTTATTTTGCAAACTTTAAGCTTCTGCATGATGTCCTCTCGATTTCGAACCTAACAAGTTTACATGCCTTTTTAGGGTAAAACTTCCTTATAGTAGAACAAACAAGCTTAGGCAATCACTTGGGCACCGCCTAAGTCTGTTCCAGGTGCCAAAAACACTTCGTTTTAAGTTATTTTAAGGGTAATTAAGTCTTTTAACACTCCTTACACGTCCCTAAACTTAAACCTACGAAATAAATAGATTTTAAACATATTACAAACCTATTATCATCTCAAAGCTCATCATCCAAGAGTACTAAAAAAGAAAAAAAACTAGGGTTGCGTAACTAATCTTGAATATCCGATTTCAAGGAAATTCCTCTGTCAATCATCAAGAATCTTCCTTCTAAGGTATGCATGAGTTGATTCATGGACTCATTTCATCCATGAAGCTCAAGAACCATCTTTTAAATTTTGTATCATGATGTTTATGTTGTTGGTGGTTGATGTTCATGTGGTTGGAGTTTGATGATGCGTAAGATGGGATCTTTGTATGTTTATTGTGAGGATATGGTGGTATTTAACATACAAATATGTGAAATTGGTGGTTGAATATTTGTAATCTTGATGAATCCACCTATGCCTAAGATGTGCATGTAAGGTGTTTGTGAAAATACCTAAGGGAATAGAAATCATGCTTTTATGACATAATAAGTCCTAAATAACTATTCCATGTTCTAAGTTTATGTTTAACGTGATCCCCGTGCTATTGTCTTGAATTGAAGAAGTTGTACGAGATGCTCATGATATTGTTGCGATATGAAATAACCATGTTATTGAAGCCATGAAAGTATATACATGTTGTGTGCATTCCCGATCATGTGATAGTTTGTTGAGAATCATTCTTATTATGAAAGCCTTACTTAAGATATTGTGAATTGTGGACTCAAATATTGTGATCAAGTCATGTCATGTGTGTCAGTTTCCTCCTATCGAGTCCTGGGGGTACTTGTACCCAAAAACTATAGCTGTTTGCCTAGAGCCATGTCATGTTTCACGATATCTGAACTTAAGCTATGATTCCATAGACTTCAGTCAGTCATGTGACTCAGGAAAACCTCATGATCTTAGTTAGTTGTCAGATATCAGTAATATCCCGCTAGTTAATGGAATTCAGTAAGATTAAGTCATGCACAGTCAGTTATTCATGTCCAGTCCCTCCAGATGAGAGTAGAGGTTAGCACCGAGTGAACCCAAGGATGGGAACTCACCCGCCAGTTCAGGGTATGATTCTTAGTAGTCATCCATGTGTTCTAGAACTACGTAGCCAGCATAGGTTGAGATATCTTAACCGTTAGATTAGGGTTAATGAGGTGGATTAACCCATCCGTTTAGGGTTCCCACCATTCTCATTGATTACCCGCAAGATAAGGGTCACTCACAGGCTGTCCTTACCCGTTACACGGTATTGACACCCCTCCAGTCGAGGCAGATATTGGACCCCAGCTTAGCCATAACGGCATACATGGGGCATGTCGGTTAAACACTAATTCCTATAATTTCAGTATCTGTCTCAATAAAAAAACTTGGGGCATTCTTCAGATTTCAGTATATATAGAACTGTCAGATACATTCGTCCATGTTATCAGTTTCAGTATCAGTCATGACAGTTATCAGTAAACCATGTATTAGCTTATAGGTCATGCTATCATGTATTCATGGTCCCATTTCTATATATGTGAGTTTGCACTCCCATATTCATATTAGTCAGTCAGTGTTATTCATGTATTTATGTTCAGCCTACCTTCCTCGTATACTCAGTAATTCAGTTGTACTAATATATTTGTGCTATGGTGTTTTCTTTTCATGTTACACCATAGGTTTCAAGACAAGAGCTCCAGCCCAGCAGACACAGTGAGTCCTCATTGATTCGAGGACAATATGATTTGATACATTTATTTATTTCTTCAGTTCAATTTTACAGAGTTAGTTGAAGACATGTTCCTTCAACTCCTTACTTAAAGGCTTTTAGATTTACGTTCAGACTTAACTTTTAGATTCAGTTGTTTTGGGTATTTTCACCCACATGATTGTATTCAGTTGAATCTTATAGCCTTACAGTTCTATGTATTCTGCATTATTATATCATGATTTGCAGTATACAGGTACAAATATCAGTCATGGGTTAGCTTGTGGTCCCTCAAGGTCATAAGTACCTGTAGCATTCTGGTTCAGCGAATCAGGGTATTACAAACTTGGTATCAGAGCCTAAGGTTTCAATAGAGTTCTAGGAAGTCTGAAAGCCGTATCTAGTAGAGTCTTGTACATGGGTGTGTTGCGCGCCACATTTATATGCGGGAGGCTATAAGATATTTTAGGAACAGTCCCCTTTCTTTATTATTCATGTCATGCTAGTGAGCATAATCACAAGTTAAACTCTCAGTCTAATCCATTCTTCTCTTATTCCAGACCATGGCTCCAAAGAGAAGAAACCAGCCAGCTCCTCAGCCTGAAGATCCTTTGGGCAAACATGTTTCGCATACGAAGTTTAGAGCCGTATTTACCACACTTGCTCAGTCCATGGCTGAACAGAATAAACGGCCACCAGTCATTCCGGCTAATCCAGTGGCCAATTCCAAAGTAGCTAGGGTTCGAGATTTTACCTGGATGAACCCTCCATATTTCCATGGGTCTAAGTCTGATGAGGACCCTCAGGAGTTCATTGACCAAGTCCAGAAGGTCATTGACATCATAGGTGTTACTTCTATTAAGAGTGCTGAGTTAGATGCCTACCAATTATAGGATGTTGCTCATTATTGGTACAAACAGTGGAAGTCTGAGAGGTTAGATAATACAGGCCCTATCGAGTGGGAGGAATTTTTCACGGCCTTCTTAGGTAGATTCTTTCCCTAAGAGCTGAGGGAAGCCAAAGTTCTTGAGTTCATCAACCTTAGACAGGGGAATATGACAGTTAGAGAGTATTCTCTCAGATTTACTCAGCTAGCCAGGTATGCTCCTCATTTGGTTGTAGACAATAGATCTAAGATGAGCAAGTTCATGTCAGGGGTCAACTTGTTTCCTACCTTCGGGCAAGGTAAATGATTTCTAAGAGGTGTGTGTATCATCTCATGCATGTTAAAGATTCCAGTTTTGAATCTCCCATCCTCAAAACAGTCCCTGTTGTTAATGAATACTTAGATGTCTTTCCCGAAGATCTTCCAAGCATTCTTCCCAAAAGGGAGATAGACTTCAGCATAGACTTTCTTCCGGATACTTAACCTATTTCTATTCCTCCATACAGAATGGCACCAGTAAAACTCAAAGAACTGAAAGATCAGTTAAAGGATCTCTTAGATAAGGGATTCATCAGACCCAATATTTCCCCATAGGGTGCGCCAATATTATTTGTGCGCAAGAAAGACGGTTCTCTCAGGATGCGTATTGGTTACCGTCAACTTAACAAGGTCACGATCAAGAACAGATATCCTCTTCCCAGGATTGATAATCTATTCGACCAACTTCAGGGTGCCAATTACTTCTCCAAGATAGACCTCAGATCAGGCTATCATCAGCTCAGAGTTAGAGAATGTGACATTTCGAAAATAGCTTTCCGTACTTGGTATGGTCACTTTGCATTTTTAGTCATGTCATTTGGTCTTACAAATGCCCCTGCAGCTTTTATGGATTTGATGAATCGTGTGTTTAAGTAGTACTTGGACATGTTTGTCATATTCTTTATAGATGATATTCTAGTCTATTCTCGCACAGAGCGTGATCATGTAAACCATCTCAGGATTGTTTTTCAAACTCTCAAGGATCACCAGTTATTCACTAAGTTCAACAAGTGCGAATATTTGCTAAGATTAGTAGCATTCCCTGGCCATATTGTTTCCAGTGATAGCATTAGAGTAGATCCTTCGAAAATTGAGGTTGTAAGAAACAGGCCCAGACTCGTATCTCCATCAAATATTAAGAGTTTCTTGGGTTTGGCTGGCTATTTTAGACGGTTTTTTGAGGGATTTTCTTCTATTTCATCTCCCATGTCCATATTGACTCAGAAGAAGATTAAGTTTCAGTGGTCAGATTCATGTGAGAAGAGCTTTCAAGAGTTGAAGACTCGATTCACCTCAAATCCAGTTCTAGCTATTCCAGATGGTTCAGATGGTTTGTAGTCTATTGTGATGCATCCAGAGTGGGTTTAGGTTGTGTCCTCATGCAGCATGGTAAGTTCATATCCTACGCCTCCAGACACTTAAAGCCACATGAGAAGAATTATCCTACTCATGATCTTGAGTTAGCAGCGATAGTTTTTGCCTTGAAGATTTGGAGGCATTATCTCTATGGAGTTAATTTAGATGTCTTCATAGACCATAAAATCCTCCAGTATGTCTTTCCCAGAAAGATCTCAATCTTCACCAGAGAAGGTGGTTAGAGCTCTTGAAGGATTACGACATGAGTGTTCTTTATCATCCGAGAAAGGCCAATGTTATGGCTGATGCTCTCAGTCAACTCTCCATAGGTAGTATTTCTCATGTTGAGGATAGTAATAAAAATATGGCTCAGGAGATCGATCAGCTTGCCAGACTAGGCGTTCTCTTAGTCAATTCTTTAGAGGGTGGTGTATATGTTCATAGTAGTTCAGAGTCATCTCTAGTTTTTGAGGTGAAAGAGAAACAAGACAGGGATCCTAGCCTTGTCAAGCTTAAAGAGTCAGTTCAAAATTAGAAAGTTGAGGTTTTCTCCCAAGGGGGAGATGGTGTTCTTCATTGTTAGGGTCTTCTATGTGTTCTAGGTGTAGATGAATTGAGGCAGCGAATTCTTGAAGAAACGCATGGTGCGCGATACTCTATTTATCCAGGGTCCACTAAGATATACCGCGACATATAGGAGATCTATTGGTGGAGTGAGACGAAGAGAGATATTACATAGTTTGTGGCTAAGTGCTCTACATGTCAGCAGGTTAAGATAGAGCATCAGAAACCTAGTGGTTCCATGCAAGAGTTCACCATTCCTACTTGGAAGTGGGAAAAAGTTAACATGGACTTTGTGACGGGTTTACCTAGAACTCATCATTAGCATGATTCAATCTGGGTCATTATAGATAGAATGACCAAGTTAGCTCACTTTCTTCCTGTTCATACTTCTTATTTCGCTAAGGATTATGCCAAACTCTATATATGGGAGTTAGTCAGGTTACACGGTGTTCCACTATCTATCATCTCAAAAGAGGTACCCAGTTTTCTTCGCACTTTTGGAAAGCATTCCAAAAGGGTCTCGGTACACAAGTCCATCTCAGCACAACATTTCTTCCTCAGACAGATGGTCAAGAAAAGAGGACCATTCAGACTCTTGAAGAAATTCTAAGGGCGTGTGCATTGTCTTCAAGGGAAGTTGGGACGACCACTTGCCTTTGATTGAGTTCGCATACAACAATAGCTATCATTCTAGTATTCAGATGGCTCCATTCGAAGCTCTCTATGGTAGGAGATGTAGATCTCCAATTGGTTGGTTCGAAGTTAGTGAGGCCTCAATCATAGGTCTTGACTTAGTATTCGACACCTTAGAGAAAGTTCAGTTGATCAGAGAGAGACTCTGAGCTGCTCAGAGCTGATAGAAGTCCTATGCAGATGTTCATAGAAAGGATCTCAAGTTCGAGGTCAATGACGATGTCTATCTTAAGATCTCTCCCATAAAGGGAGTGAAGGGGTTCATCAAGAATGGGAAACTCAGTCCCCAGTATGTCAGTCCTTTCAGAATTCTTTGTCACTTCGGCAAGGTTGCTTATGAGCTTGAGTTGCCTTCAGATCTAGCCTCATTCCATCCAGTCTTCCATGTCTCTTTGCTAAAGAGGTGCATAGGTGGCCCAGTAGCTGTTGTCCCTATGCATAGCATCGACATTCAGAATAGCCACTATTATGAAGAGATTCCAGTCGAAATCTTAGATTATCAAACTCGTAGATTGAGGAACAAAGAAGTCCCTCTAATCAAGGTTCTTTGGCGAAATCAGTCTCATGAGGGAGCTACTTGGGAAGAAGAAGTAGATATGCGTACCAAGTGTCCTCACCTCTTCCCCGCCAATTCAGATCAAGCTCAAGGTAATAGTTCTCCTTAATCTTATTCAATTTCACGTTCATGTTTCCAGTATAAACTTGTGCATCAGATATGCACGAGTTCAGTATTTTTAGCATGTCAATCATGAGATCAAGTTGTAGTTCTTCATGTTTAGTTCAAGTTCTATTGTCTTGTATCCCTTCTCAGTAAATTATCATTCAAGGACGAATGTTCCCAAGGAGGAGATATTGTAATACCCCATATGTTTCTAAGCTAGGAAGTGAATAAGTATTCCTACATATGAAATATCCTATCCTATGATTCATACTTGAGAACATGACTTGCAATGAATATCCTAGTGATAGGATAGCTTATGATGCATTAAGCATGTTCATATGAGTCACTTAAGGTAATACAAGCTAAGAGTTTTTGAATCCATCAAGTTTTAGTGTTTGATTTTGCAAGTCCCATCTTTGAATAAGTATAACTCGATATGAATATGGTACTTTGGATGATTTAGACCCACCAAATTGTAGAGAATTGAATTAGCTTTCCAACAATACCAATTTTTCCTTAATCCAATACCCGAGGAAAAAGTTATGCCCATTTTTGTGAGAGACAGTAAGGATAGGCAATTGGTTAGGCGCCGCCCAACCAAACATAGGAGATTGGTTAGGCGCCGCCTAAACTAGCTTAGGCAATCACTTGGGCACCGCCTAAGTCAGTTCCAGGTGCTAAAAATACTTCGTTTTGAGTTATTTTAAGGGTAATTAAGTCTTTTAACACTTCTTACATGTCACTAAACTTAACCCTAAGAAATTATAGCTTCTAAACATATTAAAACCCTATTAACATCTCAAAGCTCATCATCCAATAGCACTAAAAGAGAAAAACTACTAGGGTTGCGTAACAAAGCTTGAAGATCCGATATCAAGGAAATTCCTCTATCAATCATTACGAATCTTCCTTCTAAGGTATGCGTGAGTTGATTCATGGACTCCTTTCATCCATGAAGCTCAAGAACCATCTTCTAAATTTTGTATCATGATGTTGATATTGTTGGTGGTTGATGTTCATGTGGTTGGAGTTTGATGATACGTAAGATGGGATCTTTGTATGTTTATTGTGAGGATATGGTGGTATTTGACGTATAACTATGTGAAATTGGTGGTTGAATTTTTGTAATCTTGATGAATCCACCTATGCCTAAGATGTGCATGTAAGGTGTTTGTGAAAATACCTAAGGGAATAGGAATCATGCTTTTATGACATAATAAGTCCTAAATGACTATTCCATGTTCTAAGTTTATGTTCAACGTGATCCCCGTGCTATTGTCTTGAATTGAAGAAGTTGTACGAGATGCCCATGATATTGTTGCAATATGAAATGAGCATGTTATCTAAGCCATGAAAGTGTATATATGTTGAGTACATTCCCGATCATGTGATAGTTTGTTGAGAATCATTCTTATTATGGAAGCCTTACTTATGATATTGTGAATTGTGGACTCAAATCTTGTGATCAAGTCATGTCATGTGTGTCAGTTTCTTCGTATCAAGTCCTGGGGGTACTTGTACTTGAAAACTATAGCTGTGTGCCTAGAGCCATGTCATGTTTCACGATATCTGAACTCAAGCTATGATTCCATAGACTTCAGTCAGTCATGTGACTTAGGAAAACCTCATGATCTTAGTCAGTTGTCAGATATCAGTAATATCCCGCTAGTTAATGGAATTCAGTAAGATTAAGTCATGCACAGTCAGTTATTCATGTCCAGTCCCTCCAGATGAGAGTAGAGGTTAGCACCGAGTGAACCCAAGGATGGGAACTCACCCACCAGTTCAGGGTGTGATTCTTAGTAGTCATCCTTGTGTTCCAGAACTACGTAGCCAGCATAGGTTGAGACATCTTAACCCGTCAGATTAGGGTTGATGAGGTGTCTTAACCTATCAGTTTAGGATTCCCACCGTTCTCATTGAGTACCTGCCAGACCGCTGTCCTTACCCGTGGCATGGTATTAACACCCCTCCAGTCGGTGCAGAGATTGAAACCCAGCTTAGCCATAACGGCATACATGGGGAATGTTAGTTAAACACTATTTCCCACTGTTTTAGTATCAGTCTCAATAAAAGAACTCAGGGCATTCTTCAGATTTCAGTATATACAGGACTGTCAGATACCGTCGTCCATGTTATTAGTTTCAGTATCAGTCATGACAGTTATCAGTAAACCATGTATTATCTTACAGGTCATGCTATCACGTATTCACGGTTCCAATTTCTATATATATGTGTTTGCACTCCCACGTTCATATTAGTCTGTTAGTGTTGGTCATGTTAGAAACCCTTTATGTTCAACCTACCTTCCTCGTATACTCAATACTCCAGTTGTACTGACGCATTTGCACTATGGTGTTTTCTTTTCATGTCCAGCCCAGCAGTAGCGGTAGCATTCGAGTCGCAGAGACACAGTGAGTCCTCACTGATTCGAGGACAATATGATTTGATACATTTATTTATTTCTTCAGTTAAGTTTTATAGAGTTAGTTGGACGCATGTTCCTTCAACTCCTTATTTAGAGGCTTTCATATTTACGTTCAGATTTACATTCAGACTTAGCTTTCAGATTGAGTTGTTTCGGGTATTTTCACCCACATGATTGTATTCAGTTTAACCTTATGGCCTTACAGTTCTATGTATTCTGCATTATTACATCATGATTTGCAGTATGCAGGTACAGATATCAGTCATGGGTTAGCTTGTGGTCCCTCGAGGTCATGAGTACCGTGTAGCATTCCGGTTCAACGAATCGAGTGTTACACCTTTGTTGAAAGAGATGATTACTTGCCCAAGGCGATATTTGTCGGGCCCCTAAAAAATATTGCCTATTCTTACTATCACATTATCGAGTTTAAATCATGTGGTAATAATATAAACAGGTTACATTTGGCAACTACATCCTTGCCAACATGCACATACTATGGAATAAAGAAAAAAAGAGGACAAGACACATCCTATCATGCCCTCGTAGAATCATGACTATAGAAATTGTCGGCAACTAACCATAATTGAGATTATACTACTACAATTTGTTCCATAGTCACAAAATTAATCTAGATTCTGGTACCAACTTTGTCACGACCCATAATAGGATCATGACTGGTGCTAAGGATGTTAGGACTCCAAAGTAAGCCTCGTCAGAATTCTACAGAAAATCGGGTAGAGTTTTCCTTATTTTAGGGCCTATCAAGAAAATTCCACATCTCAAATCCATAGCACAATGACCATCATCACATAAACACATAAAAATGAAATACACCCAAATCATAAACAATTAACCAATACCACCAAATAATAATATAAAATTCATCTCCAAAACTTGAGAGAAAGTCCAGTACTCCATAAGTCCAAAATAATGAAAGAATACTCAAAACACTAAAGGCATGACTTTGGATTAACTCTAAGAGTTTCAAAAAACAAATAACATAGGGAATAAATAAACTGTAGCCCATGCAAACAATTATGGGGATCATACAAAATATGCCACTCGAATCCTCTAACTAAGAAAATCATCACCATCATTTGCGTTCTGTGAAAACAAATAGCAAGGAGTGAGACGCTAGCTCAGTGAGTAATAACACTTATAGCGAGGAGTGAGATGCTAGCTTAGTGAGTAATAACACTTAACCTTAACCACTTCAATAAGGACAAGTCATACAACATCATGTAATAAATGCTCTTTCCGAAAACAATATCATTTCATTCATGTAAACAAAATGAACCAATAGTTTAGTAAAAAACTCAATAAGCATCTTATCATATCAAATACTACATATTTTAAAGGTTTCCAAGAATGAATCATGTAATCAGTGTGACATTCTACTTCAAGAATAGTCAGTAACTGTGGACCCCTCATAAATGAGTCAAATAACATATTAGTAGGTCCCTACTCGACGGAGATTAGTAATAGTATGCTAGTTTTACCTTCCCACGAGTGAGGGCTATAACAGTAATTAGTAAGTACATGGTGCGCCAGGTCTAACGATCCCACCGTTAGCTACGGGATTCAAATCAAAGTCTACTCCCTTTTATACTTTTTTGTAAACAATAGATATTCATATAAAAGCATTTTTCATAATAGTTCATAGCATTTAATGTTCTTATCAAATCATATTATATTTAAACTTGAATAAATCACTTGTCAAAAATACTTATTTCTCATGTAAGTGAAGAGCTATCATAACATTAGTGATCATATCTCAAACAACGGTAAATATGTCTTATAGAAGAAAGGTATCTTGTATCAAATAAGTCTGAGACAGGAGATCTAATGAATGAAATTGCAGGGATGAGGTATTACTTTATTGAGGGTCTTAGATATTACATACTTAAGATGGTTCATACTTAGATATTACATACTTAAGATGGTTCATATTCAGTCCAAACTGAAAACTCTTGAAATATCTCAACCATATATTTTTATTGTTCACTCTGCCCTTAACTCTTTGCCTACTGAGTTTAGCCAAATGAAAAGTGCCTATAAAACTGAGGATGAATCTTGGTCAATTAATGATCACATCTCCAAATGTGTTGTTTAAGAGGGAAATATTTAAATGGAGAAGGGTATGGTTGTTGTGTTAGCTTCTTATGATTTCAAAGCAAGCTCTAGCAAGGGACCTAGCAAGTTTGAAATATCTAATAATTAAACTTTTAAGATGGGTCGGGACAACAAAAGGCATGATAAAGATCAGACTGTTTATCCTGGGACCAATAACATGGTTTTTAAGAAAAATAATAATTTCTTCTTTTGTAAGAAACCTGGTCACAGGTAGAGATATTGCACCAAATTTCATTCTTCATTAAAAAATGTGTCAAAAGAAGGGAATCATCTAGCTCTTGATTGTTTTAAGTCACACTTTGTAGATGTCCTCATTAATTTATGGTGGTTTGATAGTGGAGCTATTGCTTATGATGCCATTTCCTTATAAGGGTTCAAAAACAAAAGGAAACCAAAGGAAACAAAGTCAAGAATTAGAGTTACCATAGATATCCAATTTGAAATAGAGTTCATAAGAATAGTAGTTTTAGACTTAGAAACTGGCAATAAGCTTGTTCTTCAAAACACGTTTTATGTGCCCTCTTTTAGATGGAATTTGATTTCTATTCAAGTTTTAGACAAATTTGGTTATGGTTTTAATTCTCTTAATGGAAAAATTAATTTGATTTTGAACTCCCGATTTGTTGGTCATGAAATCCTATCTGATGGTTTGTTTAAAATTTTCTTGACTTTTGAATTAGAATACAAATCTTTTAATTATGAAATTGTTGGGTCTACACGAAATATTGGGCACATTGTGGCATAGAAGTTTAGGTCATATCTCTAGAGATAGAGTTGATAGATTGGTTAAGTCTAATATTTTACCTTCTCTTGATTTCAGGGACATAGGAACATGTATTTATTGAATTAGAGGAAAGTTGACTAAAACAAACAAAAAAAAGAATGCTACTTGTAGCTCTTGTTTGTTGGAAATCATTCACATAGTCACAAGTAGGCTGTATTCTACTACAATATATGGTTCAAGTATTTTTATCACCTTTAATGATGACTTTTCTCAGTATGATTATGGTTTCTTATTTAAAAAAATTAGATTCTCTTGAAATGTTCAAAGTGTTTAAAACTTAAGTAGAGATATACTTGGAAAAGGTTATTAAGATAGTGAGGTCTGATCGTGGGGAAGAATACTATGGTAGATACACTAAGACTGGGAAACAGATGAGACCCTTTGCCAAATATCTATAAGATTGTGGCATAGTTCCCCTGTACACCATGCCTAGCAGTCCTGACAAGCCGAAAGCGTACTTTAAAAGATATGATGAGTAGATCTACCTAAACTGAGTTCCTTTGGTGTGAAGCTATTAAAACATCCATGTATATTCTTAATCGTATCCCTTCCAAGTCAATCCCTAAAACCTATTTTGAGTTGTGGACCAATAAAAACTCCGGTTTAAATCAATTTCGAGTTTGGGGATGTCCTACGGAGGTAAATATAGATAACTCTTCAGAATATGGGTGTTGTTGATTCATCAGATTTGGTGGGTTAGTGGGATATTTAATATTGTTATTCATTTGTCATTAGACTATTTACCTTTTTGTTTTGGGCTTATGGTGATATTATCTTTTGAATTGACCTTTAGGCTATGGTAGATTTTCTTATAATTTATGTTGTTGGTTATTATTATGCACACTTTAATAGTTTAATTTTATATTAAGGATTTTTGCCTTATGTATTGGCTATGTCTCATAGTGATAAGATGATATTATTATTTTATTAGATCTTTCTTTTTGGAGACATATATGGTATATCATTCTACCTTTTGAATTTTTCAGGTTGTTACACCATGTAATATGTTGTACTTGTTGAACCTTGATAATCAAGGTTTTATTGTGCAGCACATGTCATTTTAGTGCTCACACATGTTGTAACAAAAAATCGCGGTGATGATTTTTCTATTGTACACTTATTGATTTTATGTGTACATATTGATATGAAAAATCATTTGAAGGACTAATAATGAAATTGCCTCGATTTTGATTCCATGTTGGCTATTTCTTTCTACCCTACCGCATTATTTGGTTTATGTCCACAAAACTTCAGTGATAGTAATTGTGGACTGGTCTTTTATCATTGGTTGATGCAAGTACTATTGTAGTTCAGCAATGATGATTTTTCTTAACTGAACTATGATGGAGATGGCGTTCCACCTCTAAATGTTATGACCACTATCAATTCAGCCTAATAGTCATTTTCATAAAAAAAAAAAATTCAAAATGGCTTTTCTTTAAAAGTTAACATTTTGCAAGTGGGAAAATGTTAGAATTATTTATTTTTGTCATACTACATAAACAATACCTTTAACTTGACACAAAATTATAACTATGCCCTTTAACTTTGCTGGTGCACAAGTAGGCCCTTTAACTATATAAAAGCTCAACCAAAAAGCACTCCAATTCTTCTACTTATATGCATGAAACTCAATTGCTCCTACATGGATTAGTAATTCACTCAGATATTACCACCTAATACAAAAAAGGCACATTATAACTCTTACTGTAACTTTGTCAGTGCACAAGTAGGCTTTAACTATACAAAAGCAGAATTAAAAAAACCATTCAATTCTAACTGATGCGCTTTGTTTTGAGTGCATACACAAATTTTGATTGATATGAAACTTCTTTATAATGGCTCTCAAATATATTTTTGTAAAAATATTTATGTTTTGTTTTGATATCTCTGCATACCAGTACTTTTGTATTGACCCCGTTCCTCCCAGGTTTGGAGGCGCAGTCTAGGGGTCCAGAAAATTAGTAGATTCCTCGAACAGATTTGCAAGGTCACTTGGTGAGCCTTATATATTTTAGAAGGCCCGATTATCTGGAAATGTCATTTATCACTTATTAGTTTTGGAACTAGTAAGGGCTTTGACCCAGTTTTCAGATAGACATTTGTTTCAGACGTGTAGTAGAGATTTTGAAGACTTTATAGAGGTGTTGATTTGAGATTTTGGGACATTATTCCCTACTATTGCTTTCATATGACTCTTGACCATGTTTTTCGTAAGGTTATTTGTCTTCCATATTTATTTATTATTTGATTTATGTGCATGATTACTAGAAAAATAGGGGTGTTTCGGGCCTTCATGGTTTGGGATACTCGTCACGGACAGGGCCCTGGTTTGGGTCGTGAAAAACTTGGTATAAAAGCACGGTTCATGGTTCCAAGGTGTCTGCGAAATCGCGTCGGGTGGAGTATTATTTATCGGTGTGTAGCGCGCCACACTTATAAATAAGAGGCTGCTAGGCGTTTAGAAAATGTTTCCCTTCTTTGTTATTTAGTTTGTGCTTCAGAATCTGAATTGTCCCCTAATCAGTAATCTCTTGTATTTCAGAAACACAGTTATGCCTCCACGTTGTATTATTGATCAGAAGGCTTAGGCAGATGAGGTCCGTCCCACCCATAGGATGTGGACCCATAACAGAGCTTACACCCCAGAACTTGTCCCTACTCCGAGTGTCCCTCCAGTCCCGACCAGTCCACCTCGGGCTTCGCGGACTAATGTCAAATATCCCTCAACTGCTCAGGGAGATATTTCAAATGTGGAATTCAGATGGTCTATTCATATGCTGACACAAATGGTAGCTAACCAGGCTCAACAATCGAAAGATGCTAGGTCTGCATCTGTTATGCCTGAGGCTACTAGGGTCGGACATTTCATGAACATGAACCCACCTAAGTTCACTAGCACCAAGGTGGAGGAAGATCAACAAGAGTTCGTAGATAAGATGGAAAAGATCTTTTAGGTAATGCATGTGGATGAGGTTGAAAGGGTGGAACTAGCAACTTATCAGCTCAAGGATGTTGCGAATCAGTGGTATGCCGACTGGGAGGATGCAAAAGGTGAGAGTGCTGAGCCCACAGTTTGGGGCGAATTTGTGGAAGCTTTCCTTGATCGATTCTTTCCTCTAGAGTTGAGGAATGCCAAAGCAGAAGAGTTTATGAATCTAAAGTAGGGCAGTATGAGTGTCCAGGAGTACACATTGAAATTTAATAAACTACCCCGCTATGCCCTAGAGTTGACTAGTAATATGAGAGCCCGAATGAAGAAATTTGCATCTAGCCTTTCTGATAACCTGGTGCTTGAATGCCAGGGGGAAATGTTGAATAAGGTGCTACACTTTGCTCGGCTGTCTGTTCATATGCAGCAGATAGAAGAGAAGAAAAAGAAAATTTCAGAAACAAAAGAGAAAGACAGGCAAGCAAAGAGAGTCAGAGCCACGGATCAGAATCACAGCTAACCATAGAGTGGCAACTGGGGAAATAGATGGCAAAAGAAGAATTCTTGGAGTAATGCACAGCCAGCTGGCAGCGCCCCAGTGCCCAGACCACCAGCTGACAGACGATCGTAGATTTTTCAGACTCCTCAGGGATTCAGAGCCCCAAATACTCAGTCACAGGGCAGTGTGGCCCAACAACATGGTACTCATCCATGGTTTTAGACTTATGGGAAGAATCACTCAGGGAGGTTTTATTTTGAGGGGAGGAATTGTTATAATTTTGGTAAGGTGGGCCATCTTCAAAAAGACTGCCCTTCTGCTAGAGAAAATTCAGGGGGGCTAATCCCCAATTCGCGTTCACTGCTCCTCCTCATAAGGGTGCCCGTTCAGCTGCCGAGAATAGTTACAATTAGTTATATTCTTTGACCAATAGCCAGGAGGTGAAATTTTCCCCAGATGTTGTTACCGTTACATTACAAATCTTTTCCTGTGATGTTTATGTGTTACTTGATCCTGGGTCTACTTTATCCTATGTGACCCCTTATGTGGCTGTTGGTTTCGGGTTTGAGCTCAGTGTGATTTCTGAACCCTTTTCTGTTTCCACCCCATTAGGGGATTCTATTGTTGCTAGAAAGGTGTACAGGGGTTGTGTTATGACTGTTGGTAGATGGGATACGCTGGCAGATCTCATAGAGTTAGATATGGTTGCTTTTGATACTATCTTGGGAATGGATTGGCTCCATTCGTGCTATGCCACATTAGATTATAAGACTCAAAGGGTCATTTTTTATTTCACGAAGGAACCAGTGATAGAGTGGGTAGGACATTCTTTAGCACCCAGAGGGCATTTTATATCCTATATCAGAGCCCACAAACTCATTTCTAAAGGTTGCTTATCCCACCTTATTCGAGCTAAGGACTTCAATGCCGAGAGTCTTCCTCTTCAATCTGTTCTCATAGTAAAAGAATTCCCAGAAGTCTTTCCAAATAATCTCCCAGGAATATGACCTGATAGGGAGATTGAGTTTGGTACTGCTGTGTTGCCAGACACTCATCCTATTTCCATTCTGCCATATAGAATGGCTCCTGTAGAACTAAAAGAGTTGAAAGAATAGATAGCAGATCTCCTAGATAAGGGTTTTATACGCCACAGTTTGTCCCCTTGGGGTGCACCTGTACTTTTCGTGTGAAAGAAAGATGGTTCTTTTCGTATGTGCAAAGACTATCATCAGCTGAATAAGGTCACGATTAAAAATAAATATCCTCTTCCTAGGATTGAAGACCTTTTTGACTAGCTTCAGGGTGCCAAGTATTTTTCATAAATAGACCTTTGTTCGGGTTATCATGAGTTGAAAGTTAGGGAGTCAGACATACCCAAGACAGCCTTCCGAACCCGATATGGTCACTACGAATTTCTAGTCATATCCTTCGGGTTGACTAACGCCCCTGTATCCTTATGGATCTTATGAATAGAGTGTTCCATCAGTTTCTTGACTTGTTTGTCATTGTATTTATTGATGATATTCTGATCTATTCTAAGAGTAAAGAGGATCACGCCAATTACCTCTGAATTAATCTTCAGACCCCTAAGGATCATCAACTGTATGGCAAATTTTCTAAGTGTGAATTCTTGTTAGATGCTATTGCCTTCTTGGGGCATATTGTGTCCAGTGACGGGATAAGAGTGGATCCCCAGAAAGTTAAAGCAGTGAGGAAATGGTCCAGACCCACAACTCCAACCGATATTCAGAGCTTCTTGGGTTTGGCGGGGTATTACAGAAGGTTCGTAGAGATTTTTTCTTCCATAGCTACTCCGCTTACTAAACTGACTCAGAAAAAGGTAAAGTTTTTGTGGTCTGACTTATGTGAAAATAGTTTTGAGAAGTTGAAGGACAAGCTAACTACTGCTCCTATTTTGACCCTTCCCGAGGGTGTAGATGATTTTGTGCTTTATTATGATGCATCTCGTATAGGACTTGGTTGTGTATTGATGTAGAGTGGTAAGGTGATAGCTTATGCATCTAGGCAGTTAAAGGTGCATCAGTGCAATTACCCCACTCAAGACTTAGAGTTAGCAGCCGTAGTGTTTGCACTTAGAATCTGGAGGCACTATCTCTATGGAGTGCATGTTGATATTTATACTGACCATAAGAGTTTGCTGTATGTTTTCTCACAGAAAGAATTGAACCTTAGGTAAAGGTGTTGGATGGAGCTTTTGAAAGACTATGATATGAGTTTGCATTACCATCCGGGCAAGGCAAATATTGTAGCCGACGCCCTGAGTAGGTTGTCTATGGGCAGCCTTTCTCATATTGAAAAGGGGAAGGAAGAGATAGTGAAGGATATTCACTGCCTTGTAAATCTGGGAGTACGACTCTTAGATTCCGAAGATAGAGGGGTGATTATTCATCAGTTAGCTAATTCATCCCTTTGTGCTGAAGTTAAGGAGAAGCAAGTTGAAGATCCCATCTTGATGCAAATCAAGAAAGATGTGGGTCAACAAAAGGTTATGTCGTTTGAAATTGGTGGTGATGGTATTTTGAGATTTCAGGGTAGGTTGTGCATTCTGAATGTTGATGGACTGCGGGAAAGAATCCTTGATGAGGTGCACACTTCAAGGTATATCGTTCACCCAGGCTCTACTAAGATGTACCATGATCTGAAAACCTTGTATTGGTGGAATAACATGAAATGTGATGTAGCTGATTTTGTGTCCAAGTTTTTCAAACTGTCAACAAGTGAAGGTAGAACACATGAGGCCAGGTAGTACTTCCCAAGAGATAGCCCTGCCTTTATGGAAGTGGGAGATGATAAACAAGGACTTCATTACATAATTTCTGAGATCCCGAAACCAGTATTATTCTATATGGGTGATTGTAGATCGGTTGACAAAGTCATCCCACTTTTTGCCTGTGAGGACTAATTATTCGGCAGAGAGTTATGCTAAGATTTTCATTGAGAAGGTAGTTTGGTTGCATGGGGCACCAGTGTCCATTATACCCGATAGAGGTACACAGTTTTCATCTCAGTTCTGGAGATCTTTTCAGAAGGGTTTAGGTATACAAGTGAATTTGAGCACAGCTTTCCACCCTCGAACGGACGGGCAAGCTGAGCGTACCATTCAGACCCTCGAGAATATGTTGAGGGTATGCGTCATTGATTTCAAAGGTAGTTGGGTAGATCACCTACCATTGGTTGAATTTTCTTACAATAATAGTTACCATGCCAGCATCAAGATGGCTCATTTTGAGGCTTTGTATGGGAGGAGATGTAGGTCTCCGATAGGATGGTATGAAGTGGGTGAGACTCAGTTCTATGGGCCTGATCTTGTTCATCGAGCGATGGAGAAAGTGAAGATCAATAGATAATGACTCAAGACTTCTCAGAGTCGTCAGAAGTCCTATGCCGATGTTCGAAGAAGAGAACTAAAGTTTGAAGTTGGTGATTGGGTGTTTCTCAAGGTTTCTCCTATGAAAGGAGTTATGCGGTTTAGAAAAAGAGGTAAATTGAGCCCTCGCTATATAGGGCCATATTAGATTTTGAAAAAGATTGGTACAGTTGCTTATGAGCTAGATTATTCTCTGGTATTGCCAGTAGAGGGTATCAAAGTGACAGACTCCTTGTATTACGAAGAAGAGCCCGTTGAAATTTTAGATCCCCAAGTTCAAAAGCTGAGAAGCAAAGAGATAGCCTCAGTAAAGCTACTGTGGAGGAATCAGAAAGTCGAAGAAGCAACTTGGGAGTCAGAAGATGACATGAGAATTACATATCCCAATTTTTTTGCTTTGATGGAGGAGGAGACTAAAGGTACTATTCCTATCTTATCTTTTGTAGTCTTTTATTATGCTTGAAATTGTGTCTGTCTATGTCCCACATTAATATTCGGGGACGAATAATCCTAAGGGGGGATAATGTAACGCCCCGCATTTCGGGCTACAAGATAGACCATGATTCCGATGTGGTGATAATTCCCAAAGCCATAAATCCTATACCAATACGGCATGTCAATTATTTGTGTAGCAAGTGAATCCATTCAAGCTTGAATTTAGATCATACGGGTCATCTGACTCAAGGACGAGTTGAGAACTACTTCGTCCGATTAAGCTTAAGTGGACATTATAGATTGTTCAAACTTCAATCAACCATTACTCTTTATATACATCGAATTAGAAAGCCTACTATAAGTAAAATGATAGGTTTCCGAGTTAGCTTTCCAACGATACCAATTTTGCAAAAATTCGGTACCCGAGCAAGAAGTTATGGCCTTTCAAAGTGACATGCGTCACCTAACCAATCGCCCATGGCTACTGGAAAGCATAGGCAATAGCCTAGGCGGTGCCTATGTAAACATAGGCGACAGCCTAGGCGGCGCCTAAGTAAACATAGGCGATGGAATGGGCAGCGCCTATGTAAATATAGACGATGGAATGGTCGGCGCATATGTAAAGATTTCAAGTGAATTAAACACTTCGTTTTTGGAGCAAAATGGTCCTTTTCCACCCTTACTTAGCCCTAAGACACGAAATTCAGTTCCAAGGACCCCAAAATACACCTTCATTCATCAAAAGTTCTCAAGGATTCTCCTTAGGATTTCAAAATAAAAATTCAAGTAACTCAAGATTCAACCGGGGGTTTTAGGAACTAATTGCATATTTGGAATCCTCTCAATGTAGGCTTCAAGAAGCATCTAATATTCACAGTAATCAAGGTACGTGGGGTTATCCAAAAATCTCATGGGTGTAGGTTTATGAACATGCATGCTTTTAAATGGGAGTTTTCAATAAAATACTAATAACTTTCTTTTATTATGATTTCTAAGTCATTTTTTTTAAGGTCATGGGAATTGTTTACCTATATACTTCAATGGTTGAAATCATGCATATCTGATTTGAGATTTTCCATGAAAGTTTGATAAATATGAATGATAAAGTGCTTTCAAATTCACATGATAATGTTTTGATATCCCATATTATATTGTGACCAACAAAAGAGATCATGAATTTGAAATAATTATTGTCCACTACTTGTAAATTATGAAAACATCTTCATTTGTACATGACTATGCATATGTTGATGTGATATTGATAACTTGAAAGTCGGGTATGACGATACCCTACAAATAAGATATGTTATTGAATCAGATGAAATTTGAATACATTGATTTTACATAAGATAGGTGGATGCACGAAGAAGGCACTTGAGTGTAAGGGCTCATCACTGGAAACCGTGTTTGCTTACATGGGAATTTGGTACCCTGCTTTGTGATCTTGCGTACCTGACTTTATGTCATTCCCAAATTGGGACTATGGTTAGGAGCCCTTCTTTGTGATCTTGTGCACTACCACTGGGTCGAGACACCCTGCTGTATGATCTTGTGTTTCTTCCCCTCATGTATACTCTAATCTCGGTGGCAACCGAGGTTTGACAGTTGGTGTAAATGTGATATGTAGGGTATTCCACCTAGCTCAGCTGCATGTCATTATTGTTGAAAAACAATTACATTATGCCCATGTGTTTTCAAATGATATGATATGAAACTGCTTTATAATGGCTCTCAACTATATTTTTGTAAAAATATTTATGTTTTGTTTTGATATCCCTGCGTGCCAGTACTTTTGTATTGACCCCCTTCTTCCCAGGTTCGGAGGCGCAGTCTAGGGATCCAGAAAGTTAGTATATTCCTTGGACAGATTTGCAGAGTCACTTCGTGAGCCTTCTATATTTCGAAAGGCCTGATTATCTGGCAGTGTCATTTATCACTTATTAGTTTTGGGTCTACTGGGGGCCTTGTCCCAGTTTTTAGATAGACATTTGTTTCAGTCGTGTAGTAGATATTTCGCAGACGTTATAGAGGAGTTGATTTAAGATTTTGGGACATTATTCCCTATTATTGCTTTCATATGACTCTTGACCATGTTTTCCGTAAGGTTATTTGTCTTCCGCATTTCTTTATCATTTGAATTATGTGCATGATTACCAGACAGATAGGGGTGTTTCGGGCCATCATGGTTCGGGATACTCTTCACGGCCAGGGCCCCAATTTTGGTCGTGACACCACAGGTCGTCCATTTATATGGATTTTAAATGGGCTTGTATCTATTACATGTTATTGGTGTAATTTGCAAATAATGTAGGCCTATAGTAGACCTATGAGCCCATAATACGGGGTGCACTAGCTTAAGGCTTTCAATCCTACAAATATAAGGCTAGGTATCTCTCCTAGCTTTGACATAAGATATATTCTCATAAGCTGTTATCCGTCATAAGTAAAGGAGCAGAGACTCAGTGTAGTTCCTCTTCGTTTACGTGTTGCATTGGCAGATGAAGGTATGCACCTTTTCTCTTGCATTTTCCATTACATTATAGGTGTTCTTGGTTTAGGTGAATCTATGGTGTGTTTCTCTATAAATTATAAAATACACAACATCAGTCTCCTTATGAATTTTCTATGGAAGTACAACAATAAGCGAGAATTGACGTGGAAGCAATTGATTGGATAAAAATATGGAATAAGAAACTCAAAATCATAAAGGTTCCTAATAATCCTTATGGAGTAAATTCCCAGAGCACATCAACATTAAACTGGGAGAAAGTAGAAAAAATCCAATTCAAGGAAGATGGATGCATATGAAATAGACCACTCAAGGAGCAACTTCCCAGGATTTTCAGATTTGCAACTAACCATTATCCAACATTAGAAGTGCCTTAGTCTCCACGAGGATAAAACCCTTTCAAAAGGCATTATTATTCATATATTGCTAGTTTACAGCTGTCACGACCTGAGTTGAGACCCGGGCCGTGACGGACATCCCAAACAATGAAGGCTCGGATGCTCCTTTTTATTTGGCGACCATGCACAACACTCATACAATGAAAAGAAATGCAGAAGAAATATAATACGGAGTCATGGTCAATCTCATAAAATAACTAAGCAGTCCAAAAAGAAAATTCTTAACAATTAAAACACATGAACCTCGTCTGCAAAATCTACAATAATTGAAGATCCAACATACCTCTAAAATCAAAATTATGATAAGGCCCCTAGTCGGACCATAAACCAAAATAAAATGACACAGTCTAACAACTAGGCCTTCTGGAATAGAGAAGGCTCACCAACCGCAGCTTCTAACAATCAAGTCTACTGTTTGGTGGAACCTTAGGACCATGCCTTAGATCCTAAATTATAGGGGGGTCAATACAATTGTACTGGTATATGAAACAACCCATAAATAACATTCTTAGTACACAATATGGACGAGAATATTTTTTAAAACATTGCACATAAGTTAAATAAAACATATTGGCATAATTTAGAGTTTCAAAAGCTTACCTGCAATCATGATTTAACACTTAGTTACTCTTCTAAGCTAATCGCTACGCCCTATAATCTATAATTCCATGGATTATATGAAATCCGCCCGTGACTTAACGGCCAACCCGCCGTGACGATTGGAATTTTTAATAAGTTGGTACACCCCTGTAACGCCCCAAAAATGGGTCCCGGAGCGTCATACGGTGCTTGAGGCTACGAGTAGCCCCAAGCTAACCCTTTGAGCCATTTTCATTCAGTTCAACACGAATCAACGGGGTTTCCATAAATAACCCTCAAATACCAACAGAGTAATCATCATCCAAGAATAAAAGAATTTCAGAAAGATAAAAAAATATGACTTATTAGTTAACTCCCAACATCTATACTAGTCTGACAAACCTCTAAAAAAATCAATAAAACCAGCGAGCCATTGAGACATGCCCCAACTGACTCATACTCAGTTATCAAATGTAAACAATTCCGTGAAACCAACATCAGACATCACGTCCTTGGAAAATGAGGACTCACTACGATAGAGGATGTAGAACAATGTGCCCGAAGAATCACTGTTGAACCTAGAACTGAGCACCTGAACCTACATTCGAGAAAATGCAACCCACATCCGAAGATGTGGGTCGGTACCATGGAAATGAGCAGATTATATGGGGGTGTATGCAGTTTTATAAATATCATCATCATAAATATTTATAAGAAACATGCAGGATGTATGAAAGACTCACATAGCCCGAAGAAAATCATCATAATCATGAGAGGATGAAATAAGTACAATAACACATGTGAGTCATCATATAATTTGTCAATCACTTTCAGTTCATCAAGAATATCAATTCTCATAATGTAAATATTATTTAAATCTTTTGAAAGAATAACTTTCACAATTCCACTTTCAAATCCCGTCACCATTCACCATAGACACAAGGAAACACACAAACTGGGAGATCCTATAACCGACATAAACCATGTGAGCTACATAGAGTCCAATGAACAACCCATGTTGGGGAGAGCCATCCTATCATTTCCATCAGAGTAGGAAAATCGATATCAAATCCACACAAACTAGTGATCACTATATAAATCAGCCTCAGGCTCACTCCTACGGGGGCACATAGTTCTAGGGAAGTAAGGTCTCTTTATACCTCCCACTCGGTGATAAGATTTCTCTCGGACCTAGCTCAGATCATTTCTAAGACAATTCACAACAAAATAATTTCAGTAATATATAAATATACATCAGGAGTCCTCATGCTTCCCATCTATCAAAATCAACCACGTTGTGGATTTCTTTAACACTCAGTTCAAAACAACTCCATTAAGACCAAAAGGTCAAATCATTCAAAATATTTCAAATATTCAACATCAACGTACTTATAACACACACTTTCTCAAAAAAACATAATTTCCAATGGGGATTCACGATCCAAATATCAAAATCATGATAAATATCGTTCAAGATTCATGCTTTATATCTCCATACATGTAAATTCATCTTTCAAAATCATAAACATCAAGATTTCATAATAATCATCATAAGATATGGGTTTATGCTTCAAATTCGTAAAAAATCAAATAAAAATTATGCCTTTGTGAAGAAAATCACTTTTGGGCACAAGAACGAAAGAGAGTTCTTGTTGAAAAATACCACATACCTTGAATGATGAACTTTACATCGATACTCATTTTTGAGATGTTAATCATGCCTTTGGATGATGGTTCTTGGAGTTCTAGAACTCGGAACTTAGAATCTTGAATAAATTTACAGAATTAATGGTGAACTTTGGAGGTTCTTGAAGTTGGATGTAGGAGCATAGGGTTTTCTTTTCGAGGGAATTTGATGAAATATAACATATAATACTTCTAATAGGCTTTAATATAGGGTCTGGGCGGATGTTGGATGAGGGGGAGCGACCAAAACGCCCCTAATAATTAAATAATTCTCGAATCTATCCTTTGGTGGATTGTTTTGATAGTCTGAAGTAGATCAACCATAGCATTTTACTTCGATACCTAAATTGGATGAAACCAATTTCATTAGAAAGTGGACTCTCATATCTTTCCGTTGATATATAGTATCTCACTCTGATCATTGTGAACGAGGAGTTATGATTGTTTGAAGTTTACCCAAAAATTCACTTTTGATAGGCTGAAGTAGATCGACCATAACTTTTTTCTCCGATAGACAAATTTGATGAAACCAATTTCATTGGAAAGAGGACTTGCAGAGATTTCCGTTGATATATAGTAGATCACCCAGATCATTATGTACGAGGAGTTATGATCGTTTAAATTTGGAGCAAAAATACGCCAGGCCTCAGTACTTTTTCCTGCACGTTTTATTGTTCACTACTATTCACGGTTCGATCGGAATGTTCATAACTCGTCGCTCGGGTGTACGTTTTGGATGATCCATATATCATTGGAAATCTTATTCGATACTTTACGCATATGAATTCAAACTCAAGGCCTCTCCTTCTAACATCCACATATGACTTTTGATCACTCTGTGCAGTTTTCAACCTTTTCCTAAGCAACTTAACTTTTTCCATAGCCTTAAATACCGAATCAGGACCACTCACAGCCGCTTCACCCACCTCAAACCAACCTATTGGTGATCTACACTTCCTCTCATATAACGCTTTAAATAGAGTCATGCCAATACTATAGTCATCCCAACTTCCCTTAAAGTCAAGTGTACAAACTCTCAATATATCCTCTAAGGTCTGGATGGTCCGCTCAGCCTGACCATAGGTTTGTAGATGAAAAGCAGAACTCAAAAGCACTTGGGTACCAAGACCCTTCTGAAAAGATTTCCAAAATTACGAAGTGAACTGAGTACCCCTATCCGAAATGATAGACAAGGGAACTCCATGCAGTCTTACTAGCTCTCGGATATACAATCTAGCGTAATACTCAATAGTATATAAAGTATGAATAGGAAAGAAATGAGCAGACTTAATCAACCTATCAACCGCAACCCAAATGGAATCGTGATGGCATCGGGAAAGAGGTAAACCAATCACGAAGTCCATATTAATCTTTTCTCACTTCCAGGTGGGAATACTAAACTCTTGCATCATACCACTAGGTCTTTGGTGTTCAACCTTAACCTATTGGCAAGTTGCACACTTAGCTACCAATGCTGCTATATCTTTCTTCATGAACTCCACCAATAGATTTCCCACAAGTCTCGGTACATCTTAGTGGCACTAGGATGAATAGAATATTGCGCTTCGTGCACTTCAGCCATAATCCTCTGTCTCAGATCATCAACATTCGGGACACACAATCTATCCTGCAATCTCAACACGCCATCTCCCCCTTGGGAGAAAACCTCTACGTTTTGGTCCTTGACCGACTCCTTCAGTCTGACCAAACTAACATCTAAGTATTATTTTTCCTTCACTTTCGAAACCAAGGAGGGTTCAGAACTACTCTGAACCCCTATACTACCTTCAGCAGAGTCAAATAACCTAACCCAAAATCTAGCCAAATGATGTACATCACGAGCCAACTCTTTCTTATCTTCTACCACATGCGAAACACTACCCATGGACACTCTACTTAGGGCATCCACCACAACATTGGCCTTGCCCGGAGGTACAACACACTTATATCATGGTCCTTTAACAATTCTAACCATCGTCTCTGCCTAAGATTCAATTCTCTTCGGGTAAACATATACTGCAGACTCTTATGATCAGTGAAAACATCAACATGGACACCATACAAATAGTGTCTCCAGATTTTCAAAGCAAACACAACAGCAACCAACTCAAGGTCATAGGTGAGGTAATTTTTCTCACGGGGTTTTAACTGTCTAGAAGCATAAGCTATCACCTTACCCTTCTGCTTCAATACGCAACCCAACCCA
The DNA here is from genome assembly GCF_002878395.1 of Capsicum annuum. NCBI lineage: Eukaryota > Viridiplantae > Streptophyta > Magnoliopsida > Solanales > Solanaceae > Capsicum > Capsicum annuum. Next base: position 10,315,851 of record NC_061116.1, read on the forward strand.
ACTCTCAAAGAATCACAGTACACCACAAAACCATCAACACCATCAGGCAAAGTCAAAACAGGGGCTGAAGTGAGTCGAGTCTTCAACTCCTGAAAACTCTTCTCACAAGATTCGGACCACAAGAACTTCACTTTCTTTTGGGTCAACCAAGTCATAGGAGACGCTATAGAGGAGAAACCCTTAACAAAATAGCGGTAATAGCCAGCTAAATCTAAGAAACTTCAGATATCAATCGGAGAAATACGTCTAGGCCAATTTCTAACAGCTTCAGTCTTTTGGGGATCAACTCTAATACTCTCGGAAGAAATGATATGACCCAGAAAAGCAAATGAACTTAGCCAAAACTCACACTTACTGAACTTGGCAAAAAACTTGTGATCTCTAAGGGTTTGCAAGACAGTTTGGAGATGATCAAAATATTCATCCTCACTACTGGAGTACACCAGTATATCATCGATGAACACTAAGATGAACATATCCAGATATGGTCTGAACACTCGATTCATGGGGTCCATGAAAGCTACTGGGGCATTAGTTAACCTAAAAGACATAACAAGAATCTCAAAATGGCCATAACGAGTTCGGAAAGCAATTTTGGATATTACATTCCCTAACTTTGAATTGATGATAGTCACAACGAAGGTCTTTCTTTGAGAAATAACTTGCACCTTGCAATTGGTCAAGCAAATCATCTATTCTCGGAAGGGGGTACTTATTTTTAATGGTGACTTTATTCAGTTGGCGGTAATCAATGCACATATGCAAAGAGCCATCTTTCTTTCTCACAAAAAACACAGGAGCACCCCAAGGAGAAACACTAGGCCTTATGAAACCTTTATCTAGTAGATCTTTGAGTTGGTCTTTCACCTCCTTAAGTTCTTCAGGGTCTATACGGTAAGGAGGAATAGAAATGGGCTGAGTATCGGGAAGAACATCAATCCCGAACTCTATCTCTCTATCAGGAGGTATCCCTGGGAGATCATCCAAAAATATATCAGAAAACTCATTGACGACGTTAACAAACTGGAGAGTTGGAGTCTCAGACTTAGTGTCTTTGACTCTAACTAAATGGTAAATACACCCCTTGGAAATAAGCTTTCTAGCTTTGAGGTAAGAGATAAAATGACTCTTGGGTAACACAGAATTCCCAGACCACTGAAACACGGATGCAGCCAAAAACTAAAACTTGACCTCTCGGATCCGACAATCAATAAAGGCATAAGAAGAATACAACCAGTCCATACCCAGAATCATATCAAAATCTACCATGTCTAACTTAAGTAGATCATCTAATAAGACTCTATAAAGAACGGTAACAGAACATTTCTTATACACTTTCTAGGCAACAATCGAATCCCCCACTGGGGTAGAAACTAGGATAGGCTCAGGAATAATCTCAGGACTCAATTTCAAAATTCACAGCAATCAAAGGTGTAACATATGAGAAACTGGATCCAAGATCCAACAAAGCATACACATCAAACCAAACTATACGAAGCATACCAGTAACAATATTGGGAGAGTCCTCCTATTCCTGGCGGGACGGTAAACCATAGAATCTATTCTGGCGCTGCCCGCCAGCATTACTAGAAGAGGCGCCCTAAGCTGGGGCTGGGCGAGTCACTAGAACTGGAGCACTAACAGTCTGAGTCTGGGTCTGAGGGCGATAGTCACAACGCCCTTGTCCATCCTGTGGGCAATATCTAACTCTGTGACCCATGTCACCACAACAAAAACAACCCCTCTTCTCACCCCAACACTCACCCAAATGAGCCCTACTATACTTAGGAAACAGGGGACAATTTGGCTTACTACCAGTATTGTACTGGGACCTGGATGCTTATGACCTGCTACCTTGCTCCTGCCTACCTCTAGGCATGGGACCACTAGCATATAATGGTGCTGGCATAGACGAACGATCCTGATACTGAGGGTGACTCCCTTTCTGCGATCTAGTCTAACCGTGTCCGTGCTGCTCGAACCTATCTCTCTCATTCCCTCTCATTCTATATCTCTCCATAATCTTGTATGCCTTAATCTATTGGGCATGAATCATCAACCTAGAAAGATTCATTTCACTATTCAACATACCAGACCTACACTCTTTAACCACATAACTAGACAACCTAGTCACAAACTTACTCATACTAGCCAGATTATCAGCCACTAAGTTAGGAGCATACTTGGCCAACTGACTGAACTTTAGACAGTACTGCCTAACAGTCATAGAGCCCTGTCGCAGGTTCATAAACTCTTCCAACTTCGCCTGTCTCTTCTCCAAAGGGAAAAACTTATCCAGGAATGCATCCTGGAACTCTTGCCAAGTTGTAGGGACAGCTCTCTTACCTCTACCCTTCCTCCAAGCAACAACCCAGTCATAAGCAAGGTCTTTTAACCTTTACGTAGCCAACTCCACACTATATTCTTCAAATACATGCATCACCTGAGTAATCTTCTACACCTCCTCTAAAAATAACCGTGGATCCTCATCAGACTTGGACCCATAGAATTCCGGCAGATTCATACGCATGAAGTCACTGATCCTGGCATCAACTGAATCACCTCCCTACTGTTGTGGAGCCCGAGCTGGGTCGGCCTGAACATTTATAGTAACAGCTTGGGCCAGTGCCTGAAAGGCTGCCCGAAACTCAGCATGAGACATATTTTCATTCAATGGGTTAGCGGGTTGAGGTTGCTGACCATCATTATTTCTTCTCGCTCAATGTGGAGGCATATTTCTGAACGAGGAGAGCATGAACAAATAGCAAAGAGAGACACTTTAAGCACAATAGACTTTTTAAAGAAAGAATCACACTTTTTCCTAAAACATCTTGTAGCCTCCTGCTCATAGATGTGGCACGCTACACACCGATGATCAAGAATCTACTTAATACGACTTGTCAGACTCCGTAGGAAACCTTAAAACCTTAGGCTCTAATACCAAGTTTGTAACAACCCAAAAATGGGTTCCGGAGTGTCACACGGTGCTTGAGTTTACGAGTAGCCCCAAGCTAACCCTTTGAGACATTTTCATTCAATTCAACATGAATCAATGGGGTTTCTATAAATAACTCTCAAATATCAATAGAGTAATCATCATCCAAGAATAAAAGAATTTCAGAAAGATAACAACATATGACTTATTAGTCAACTCCCAACATCTATACTAGTCTAACAAGCCTCTAAGAAAAATCAATAAAACCAGCGAGCCATTGAGACATGCCCCAACTTACTCATACTCAGTTATCAAATGTAAACAATTTCGTGAAACGAACATGAGACATCACGTCCTCGGAACATGAGGACTCACCACGACAGAGGATGTAGGACAACGTGACCAAAGAATCACTATCAAACCTGGAACTGAGCACCTGAACGTACATTCTAAGGAAATACAGCCCACATCCGAAGATGTGGGTCAGTACCATGGAAAAGAACAGATTATATGGGGGTGTATGCAGTTTTATAAATATCATCATCATAAATATTTATAAGAAATATGCAGGATGTATGAAAGACTCACATAGCCCGAAGAAAATCATCATAATCATGAGAGGATGAAATAAGTACAATAACACATGTGAGTCATCATATAATTTGTCAATCACTTTCATCAAGAATATCAATTCTCATAATGTAAATATCATTTAAATTTTTTGAAAGAATAACTTTCACAATTCCACTTTCAAATCACTTCACCATTCACCATAGACACAAGAAAACTCACACACACTGGGAGATCCTATAACTAACATAAACCATGTGAGCTACATGGAGTCCAACGTACAACCCACATTGGGGAGAGCCGTCCTATCCTTTCCATCGGAGTAGGACTATCAATATCAAATCCACACAAACTAGTGATCACTATATAAATCAGCCTCAGGCTCACTCCTACGGGGGCATGAGTTCTAGGGAAGTAAGGTCACTTTATACCTCCAAATCGGTGCTAAATATTTCTCCCGGACTTAGCTAAGATCATTTTAAAGACAATCCAAAACAAAACAATTTCAGTAATTTATAAATATACATCGGGAGCCATCATGCTTCCCATCTATCAAAATCAACCATGTTGTGGATTTCTTTCACACTCGAGTTCAAAATAACTCCATTAGGACCAAAAGGTCAAATCATTCAAAATATCTCAAATATTCAACATCAACGTACTTATAACACACACTTTCTCAGAAAAACACAATTTCCAATGGGGATTCATGACTCAAATATCAAAATCATGATAAATAGCATCCAAGATTTATGGTTTATATCGCCACACATGTAGCATCATCTTTCAAAATCATAAACATCAAGATTTCATAATAATCATCATAAGATATGGGTTCATGCTTCAAATTCGTAAAAAATCAAATAAAAATCATGCACTTGTAAAGAAAATTACTTTTGGGCAGAAGAACGAAAGAGAGTTCTTGTTGAAAAACCCCACATACCTTGAATGATGAAATTTAGATCAATACTCATTTTTGAGATGTTAATCGTACCTTTGAATGATGGTTCTTGGAGTTCTTGAACTAGGAACTTGGAATCTTGAATAAATTTGCACAATTAATGATGAACTTTGGAGGTTCTTGAAGTTGGATGTAGGAGCTTAGGATTTTCTTTTTGTGGGAATTTGATAAAATATAACATATAATGATTCTAATAGGCTTTAATATAGGGTTTGGATGGATTTTAAGTGAGGGTAAATGACCAAAACGCCCCTAAAAATCAAATAATTCTAGAATCTGTCCTTTGGTGGACTGGTTTGATAGTCTAAAGTAGATCAACCATAAAGTTTTACTCCTGTATCCGAATTGGATGAAAACAATTTCATTAGAAAGAGGACTCTCATATCTTTCTATTGATATAGAGTATCTCACCCAGATTATTGTTTACGAGGAGTTATGATCATTTGAAGTTGACCCAAAAATTCAATTTTGATAGGCTGAAGTAGATCGACCGTAACTTTTTTCTCCAATAAACAAATTGGATGAAACTAATTTCATTGGAAAGAGGACTCGCAGAGCTTTCCATTGATATACGTTAGATCACCCAGATCATTATGTATAAGGAGTTATGATCGTTTAAAGTTGGAGCAAAAATACACCAGGCCTCAATACTTTTTCCTACATGTTTTACTGTTCACTACTATTCATGATTCGATTGGAATGTTCCTAACTTGTCGCTCGGGTGTATGTTTTGGATGATCCACATATCATTGGAAAGATTATTATATACTCTACGCAATGGTGGGTCATAATCTAAGACATTCCGCACGGAATAATTTATAATTCATTCTAGAAGATAGAACCCAACATGTTTATGCACAAAATTTCAATGAAAAATTTTCCGGGGTATTAAAACCCCTTTACAAGTATACCGTGGCATCACCCTTACATGACTTCCACCTTATCCCCCTTTTAGGATAATACCTGTATCAGAAAATACTGTTTCCAATGATGAGCCATTAAATTCAAACGCCTTGTTTATGTAATCAATTAGCTATCTTAACCCCAAATTTTAGTTATTCGAAATCATGGTTCATACATTAAAAACAATCAATACTTATTCTATTAAGGGCATGTCATCTCCGGGTATCGTCATACCCTGACTTTCAAGTAAATATCATATCATTTTCATAGCCCATCTCATTCAAAACATGCACATGACCACCCAGAATTTATATCATCAAAGGATAGTCGTCACTCTTCAATCTCAAGAAAACTTATGCAATTATCTTTATCTTTGCAATACTTAAATATGTGGTGGTCATGTCAATTTATTCGATCACATGCAATTTTTTTATTTTAATGCAATAGTGTAGTTAAAGCAAGAAACTCCCTCTCATCATACCATAAAACCATGTCAAACACCATGATGTAAAGAAACTTACTTTCAAACCTTAGTTCATGCATTCAAAATCACTCACAATACAAATAGAGAATAAAATTCATAAAAAGAGAGGGAATTTAATGTTTTATGCTCTCAATAAAACTTTCCAAATATATATGTATATACATAAGGGGTTAATATTTGATTACTATGAAAAGGGTTCGACACAATGCATATATTTTCATCAAAACAAATTAATAACGTGCTTTATGAAACAATATTCAAAACCCTAAATTTACAACATGATTGTAAATCATTATATATGAGAAAATGACAAAATCCATACCCATAGGGTTTGAGCATAGTCTCACATACCTTAAATCATTTAGTTCGAAGGATAGAATGTCAATCTTAACACGTTTGTTGAAATTCTTGACTTAGAGGATGGAAGAGAGAGAAGTTAGGATTTTTTTTCTTGATGAATTTTTGTGAATTTGGACATATTATGTCCAAAAGATGTTTTAATTCACTGTTTACATGACTTGGGTGTGTAGGGAAAGATAGAGATTGCCCCTTGATTTTAAAAGTTACAGTAGGAACCCGATTTTTGCCCAGTGACGCGACGCACTAGGAGGACCAATGCTAAGAGATGCATAATATAGAAGTACCAATTCTAAGAGATGCTCAAGGAGGACCAATGTTAAGTGACGCGACACACCTGATCATGATTCAATCCAAGGATCAATATTTTTGAGTCAAAAGGGTTGCAAAAGTAAGATCGACAAATTACGAAGGCTAAAATGATACTAAGTATAAATGCTTAGCTGAAATTTCTAAGTTTGAGACCTCATTTCAAGCTCTATAGGACTGATTTAATCTAGGATTCTATGGGTTCTTACAAAAAATGGCCCAAACCCACAACTTCAATCGATATCCGCAGCTTTTTGGGTTTGACAAGATATTACATAAGGTTTGTTGAGAGTTTTTATGCCATAGCTGCTCCACTTATGAAATTGACTAAGACAAGAAGAAAAATTCTTTTGGTCTAATTCATGTAAAAGTAGTTTCAGGAAACTAAAAAATAAGTTTACCACATAAGTTTTGACTCTTCCTTATGGTATAGAAGGATTTGTTGTGTATTGTGGTGTGTCCCAGGTGGAACTTAGGTGTGTGATTACGCATCATGGTAAGGTTGTCGATTATGCATCAAGGAATTTAAAGGTTCACGAAAAGAATTATCCACCCCATGACTTAGAGTCCGTGGCTGTGGTATTTGCACAAAAGCTCTAGAGGCATTATCTTTAAGGGGAGCAGTAGATATATTAACTGATCACAAAAGTTTGAAATATTTTTTCACATAGAATGAACTGGCTCTCAAGGAGAGGCAGTAGTTGAAGCTATTGAAGAAATATGACATGAGACTGCACTACCATTCGGGCAAGGCTAGTGTAGTGGTCGATGCCCTTAGCAGGTTATCTATGGGTAGTCTTTCCCTTGTTGAGCAAGAAAGGAGGGAGATGGTAAAAAAAATTCATCATCTTGCAAATTTAGGAGTTCGACTTTTGGGTTCTGAATATGGAGGAGTAATTATTCATGAAATAGAAAAATCCTCCCTACGTGCTAAAATTAAGGAAAAGAAGGTTGAGGTCGAGAACCCTATATTGATGCAAATTATGAAAGATGTTGGTCAACGAAAGGTAATGGAATTTTAAATTGGAGGTGATGTGATTTTTAGGAATCAAGGTAGGCTATGTGTAAAGAATGTTAATGGTTTCTATGTGTTTGAACTGTCAACAAATCAAGGTAGAATATTTCAGACCAGATGACACTTCTCAGAAGATAACTTTTCCTATGTGGAACCAGGATATGATTATCATGGACTTTATTATAAGGCTCCCGACGTCCCAAAATCAATACAACTCTATTTGGGTGATTGTAGATCGAATGACCAAGTCCGCTCCTTTTCTTTCCAGGCGAAAAAATTATTCTAGAGATGACTATGGTAAGCAGTACATTCAGGAAATAGTCCAGTTACATAGGGCTTCCATGTCAATTATATTCTCCTTAGTACTTCTTTCCACCCTCAGACTGATGTTCAAGCAGAATGCACCATTCAAACCTTAGAAGATATATTGAGGGCCTGCATGATTGACATTAAGGGGAGTTGGGTGGATCATTTTCCTTTGATAGAATTCCCCTACAACATTAGCTACCATTAAAGTGTCTAGATGTATCCTTTTAAAGCCCTTTATTGGAGGAATTGTAGGTCACTAATCGTATGATATGAAGTGGGTAGAATCCAATTGTTTGGGCTGACCTTGTTTATCAGGCATATCATTAGGGAGTGACTTAATACCGCTCAATGTTGCCAGAAGACTTATGCTTCTGTTAGAAGGAGAGATTTGGAATTTGAGTTTGATAATTAGGTATTCCTAAAGATCTCCCCTATGAAGGAAGTCATGCAATTCAGAAAGAAGGGGAAACTTAGTCCTCGTTATAAAGGACCGTATCAGATTGTTAGAAGGATCAGTAGGGTTTCTTATGAGTTATATTTTCTAGTGAGCCTAGCTTCCATACACCCAGTATTCTATGTGTAAAAATTACATAGGAGATCATTCCCTAGTATTACTGCTAGAGGAGATCAATGTGAAAAACTCCTTGTCATATGAAGAAGAACCTATATCCATTTTGGATTTCGAAGTTTGGAAGCTAATAAGTAAGGAAATAGCTTCGGTTAAGGTGTTGTGGAACAATCAAAAAGCTGAGTAAGCTACTTCAGAGTTAGAGGATGACATGCAAAATAGATACCCAAACATCTTTGAGACTATAGAAGATGACATAGAAGGTACAAGCCATATACTATTCTCTCATTATCTTTTCCATGGTGTGTTTGATATCATGCTCATCTGTGTCTCAGTCGTCATTTGAGGATGAATGGTCTCAAAGGGGGGATAATGTAATACCCCGTAGCATTCTTTTCTAAGTACCACCCTTAATAGCATTCTTAAAGATCTTACAACAAGAAATTTTTTAAATTGTTAAAAAGGACTTAGTCATATTTAATCTTCTAAAGTTCATCGATTTTTAAATCAATCTTCCCAAACACGAGACGTAGATGTTTGAGTTGATTCATGTTCAGGGGTGTCTCAGGAATGTTTTGGAAATTTTGAAAAACGTTTGAGGCATGTGTTGATGAGCATAATAGAAGCCCATCGCGTTATCGTTTCGTTGAGCTCGGAATCACATCGGCAAGATAGACAAATCACGTCGCTTAATGTGTCAGGAGTTTAGTTCATTTTAATTTTTTTTTCTCGGGGTCAGAAAGGTATTTCAGTGTTTTTCGCTTGTTCTATCTCAGTCATAAACTAAAATTAAGTCTTGATTAGGGCATAGTATTCCAAAAGTTACTCAAATTCCTTCAAAACAAAACCCTAACTCCTCCCCCAAATATCAAAAATTAGCCTTTAAGTTCAACATTTCCAAGAAACAAGTCAAGATTCAGATTCTATTATTTGAACTAAGTAATCTAAGGTACGTGGGTTTTTTCTAAACTACATGGGCATTGTGAAATCATTTTTAATAATGTTTGAATGTTGAAAAATCATGTATTTAAAAAGGGTCTTGAATTTACATTGACAGTTATGTATTGTGAACCCTTTTGATGATACTGTTTTAGTCTTGAGGCCTCACCCTTGAAAATGATTGTTACTCGTATATATATATGTATGCATTTTATTTTCAAAAATTTTTGTTCAGAGCTTGATGATTTATACTCCCTGTCTTGATTTCATATGTTCTGAATTATTCAATTGTATATTGAGAAGCATGATACTAATGTCTTTATTATTGTAATAGACTTGATTTTTTGTTATGAACTAAAGAGAGGGTGTTTCTTGTTACTATAAGTGGAAAGAGAGAATTTAATGATTTGCATGTTTTTCTACAAAGCAATGGACCATCGTATGCTTAAGAGTTGAAAGAGAGAATCTCTGCATAAGCTTTATGTATTTCAATATACAAATCCTGTACTGTTTGAATAACTTGGTGGTCTAAACATTTGTTTTACTGGAAGAGCTGTAACATGATAATGTATGGTGTAGATATATGACTTGCAAGTACTGGTATGACGATACCAATTAGATGAATTCCATAATAGAGTAAGACTTTTAGATTTTGATTTCAAATAATTCATGTCTTAAAGAGTTAAAAATAGGCTTAAAGAGAGTTAGGTGGTTACCCGAAGAAGGCATATGAGTGTAAGGGATCATTGTTGAGAAACGTGTTTTGTCGATACGCATTTATTATGTCCCTAAGAGGGACCATACGCTGGCCTAGTGACCCTTTGTGTATTAGAGATAGAGGCTCCAACCCTTGCGGCAAACATGGGTTAGGGGCTTGACCGCAGAGTTTAGGGCGGATTCCATATAGCCTGAGGGATCTAAGAATTAAGATAAAAAGTGAGTCGTGTTTTCAAGAAATGTTTCAAAGACTTTAAGTATGCCCATGTTTTTTCATATATCGTATGTAAAATGTTTTATGAATTGCTCTCAGTTATGTTGTATAAAAGTACATTAATTTGGATTGTTCTGCATACCAGTACATCTGTATTAACCCCCTATATTTCAGAATCTGAGGCACAGTCCCCAGGTCCCTCTAAAAAGTAGATTGGTGTGTCAAATATTTGATGTTGGTAAGCCTCCCTTATTCCGGAAGGCCTGGTTGTTAAACATTGTTAATCAGATTTTGAGTTATGGTCCGACTGGGGGCTTTGTACCGGTTTTTAGATAGCTATTGGTTTTCATGTTATTAAAGATTTCACAAACTGGTGTGTTAAGTACTTCCATTCGAATTATTCAGTTTACTTATGATATTGACCATGTTTCCATATGGTAATTTTCTACATATTTTCATATTGTATGATCATTGTGCATGATTGCTAGATATAGATGGGCTCCCGGGCCATTATGGTTCGGTATGCTCGTCGCGGCCAGGGCCTCGGCTTGAGTAGTGACAAGTGGATGAATTAGGTACAGGCTCCCTAGATAGCATCTTGGCATAATTTTTTTTTGCATCGCTAAATCTTTAAACAACAAACAAACCCTGCAGGATAGTATTGTAGGTAACAATATTCGTCTTTGATCCCCTCAGAGAAATTTCACCAAATAATTGCATGGCCTCGGCCAGATTTTTTTCTTACAAAATTCATTTATTAGTATGTTATATCTAAAAATGTTAGGCACAATGCCCTTATCTATCAAGATATCAAAAATACTCTTCGCTCAATATAGTTGACCATGCAAATAATATCCATCCGTTGTCACATTGTAGGTGATTATATCAGGCTCTACACCCTGTCCGACCGTGTGTTTCATTACTTCCTCAACATCTTCGACTTTCACTTCTTTGAATAGTCCATCTAATAGTATGTTGAAGGTGAGCATATTTGGATAAATATTAAAATTCAGCATCTCAGAGAACAAAGTCTTAACCTTTTCCTACTGTCCAAGCATAAAAAAACCCTCAATTATTTAACTATACGTGACTATGTCTTGAAGGATGCCTTTCTGCTTCATCCCATTCAGAAGGTTGCTTGCAGCATCTAGGTTTCCATCTTTGCAGAGGGCATCAGCAACAATACTGTACTTAAATATGTCAGGTTTAATGTTCCTTTGTTCCATTAGCAGGAGTAAACTTAAGGTCTTCTGAGTATGTCCCCTTTTGCTAAGCCCATTCATGATGGTTCCATACAAGAGTTGGTTGGGCTCACATATATTCTCCATCACCACTTTTTTAAACAATTCAATAGCATCTTTGACCTTATTTTCAGAAAATAATCCCCTAATTAAGGTGGTAAAGGTAACAACATTGAATGGAATGTCACACTTCACATAAATGGGTAAAACAGAAAACGCAAAATCAGAACGATGCATCAGACAATAACTGTTAGTCACACTACACAAAATGAACCCATTACTTTGGATACCAAATTTCTGCATATCTCAAAAAAGAGAAATCAGAGGAGTGATGCTTCATACATAGTATAGTTTTAAATAGCTGGCAGACTACGGGAAGAGAAGGAAGAGGATTCATTCTTACCATTCTAAGGAAGAGAGTGAGAACATCATCTTAACATTTTACCTCATTATCAACATTGATGTATATTGAAGAATAAAACTAACTGCAGAAGGAATATTGGGAACAATAACATTGCATTTTTTGCACAGACAAATACCTCTTCTCATCTTCAATGCCAGCTAACAGCAACTTGTTGCTCTAAATTTAGCTGAGAGTGACTGTATCTAAGAGCCACGACTGATAAATAAATTTAACACTTATATAAGTTTAGCATTAGTTAGTTGGGTAATTTAGTTAAAACTGACAAAAGAGATTGCAAGTGAGTTGTACATTACTGAAGTTTTAATAATTCACGTAAGTGACAATAACTTTTTTATGGATTAAGAAAGTAAGAGAAGATTGAGAATACCCCACAAGTTTTTTAATTTACACTTTTATCAAAATGTAAAACCTAATATAACTAAAAACAGAGGAAAAAATGTGCATTTGTCTCTCTTCTCATTTATTATTATTTTCTCTCTCTTTGTGAATTGTGTTGTTCATTATTGTTGCTATTATTTTCATCATCTTCTGCTTCATTATCAAAATATTCTTCTTCATTAGAATCATCATCTTCGTCATGTTGACCATCGTTGTTGTTGTTACCGCTACTGCTGCTACTTGACAAATTCTTTAAGTCAAATTTTATTTCGTACATCACCTTAGCATTACTTTATTGTAACTTTAGTAAATAAAATTATAATTTTTAGTTGAATTTCTCATGTGGGTATAGTGCTACTAATGTTTTCCCACAATGGCTAGAACACGAACATAAATCCAACATATGAGTCATCTTTTGCAATAAACATTTGTTGTAACATATGGCTCATCTATTGCAACGGAAGACTGATATGTTGATTTCTTATTCATGTCTATAGTGATATAACATGAATCAAATCGATGATTCATCTGTTAAAATAGACGTGTTATTTTTTGCAACAGAGAAGTTATTTTTTGGAACTCATTACTCACCTATTCTATCAGAATCTAAAGTTGATTTCAACAAAAGAGTCATTTGTTGCAACAAGTGAGTTTTGTATTTCAATAGATGACTCACGTATTGGTATTCATGTTACAAAACTATTAGTCATTTGTTGAAACCGGATAGTGATATGTTGCAACAAGTCACTAATCTGTTGGAATTAGCTTCAAAGGTTTTGTAGAACTATAACATCTATCCCAACTGGTAAGTCATTTGTTGAAACAGATGAATAATTTGTTGCAACAGAAGAGTCACCTGTTCCAACAGATGACTTATCTGTTGAAATCAGTTTCAGGTACTATAGTACCGTAACACGAATCCCGAAAAGTGAGTCATCTATTGTAATAGATAACTCACATATTGCAACATATTATTCACCTATTGCCACATATTACTGTTGTAGTACTATACAATCACTATTAATTTTATTATCATGTCATTATTAACTTGTTTCTAACAATTTTCTTTATTCAGATATCACTAATGGAGGATAACAAAAATAGGAGTAGATTGTCATGTGAACGGATTGAGAAGAGCAATCGATATGTTTGGCATTGGAAGGAGGGTGAAATACTAGAGACAATTGCTATGACAGTCCATGGTGATGTTTCGTATGATTATTTTGTGAACTTAATCATCAGCTATTATGGACTGAATTATCAATAGAAAGAACTCGTCATCAGCTACATGCACAACTCCTTTGAAAATCAGAGGGTACTATCTTTCAAGATAATTGATAAGGTTCATTTACATGCTTATCTGAGTGATTCAGCTAGGCCGGTGTTAAGGATTTACATGGTTGAAAAATTTAGAAAGAATGAGAACTAGAATTTAGAAGAAGAACAACAATACATGTTTTATGATAAATTGGATGATCTAGGCATGAATATTCAGGATGATAATCAAACACCTACGCCCGTTGTTGTGAGACATACAGTGGATAGTTTTTCTATTTTAACACACTTAGGCAATCATCAAGATGACAAGACTGGTTTTTACAAAGGAATATCATTCAAGGATAAGATAAAACTATCTACTTATTTGTTTATTGCTTTCTTGAAAAAAGATTTGACTAAAGAAGGTGATAAATTCAAGAAAAGTCTTTTCTATTAGATGTGCTAATCCAAACTATAAGTAGTGGTTAAGGGCTGTGAAATACGTAAGTTTTGACAGATTCATCATTAATGTTGATGAAAAGTATCACATATGTGGTTTAGATAATATTGCGAGCCATAATCCTCATACCACACCAAAGGTCCTTGATAGTTATTTCCAAAGAAGATTCCCCAATAGCGAAGACCCTTGTACAAGTGATATAGCCAACCAACTTAGGACAAAATTGGGTGTTATGGTTAGTTATTGAAAGATATATATGTTACCACCCAAACTAGGGCCTGGCCATGACAGACATACCAAACTATAAAGGCCCGGATATCCTACTCTATCTGGTAGTCATGCACAACATTCATATAATAAGGGAAGATGTAGAAATACAATCTGATACAGAAACATGGTCATACTTTGAATTCATTTTAACAATAAGTAATGAAATCCAAAATCAACTTAATAACATCTAGAATAATCTGCGAAATCTCTACTACATGATCAAATGACAACTATCTGAAAACTGGGACAAGGTCCCCAGTAAACCAAAACAAAAGAAATAACATAATCTGCTATAATAGACCTTCTGAAACAAAGAAGGCTAACCACTGCACTGATCACTTCTCTCTAAATACTTTACTGCTTTGCCGAAACCCTATATTGAGCCTTCGAACCTGGGAGGTAGGGGTCAATACAGTTGTACTGGTACCAGAGAAAATCCAAAATAAAAATTTATATTCAACATATATGAGAGTAATTTAAACAGTTCATAAATATGTCATAAGGTAAAAATCATATGGGCATTTTTAAAAGACTCTGTAAAATCATTTGAACTCTGTAACACTCTTTGTTTTACTTCTGCGCTAGGTGGTATACCCTGTAATTTCATAGCTTTCATCGACTACCTTATCTCAGTTGCCACCAAGATACGAGTACTAGAGAGGGAAGAGCACACAAGATCACCCAGTAGGGTGCCACAACCCTAATCAAGTCATTATATCGTGGTTAGGCTCAAGATCACGAAGCAGGGCTACAAACCATAAGTCCCGATTTGGGATAACAAAGTACTAGGTACACAAGATCACATAGAAGGGTACCAAGTTCCCATGTGGGTAAATCGCGGTTTCCAACATAGAGTCATTTGACTCGGGCTTTCTTCGGGTAACCACCAAACTCACATCAACCCAGTTTTTAACTTTTTAAAACATATATTCTCTTAAATCAAACTCTAACTCTGTCATGGAATATATTTTTATGGTATCGTCACACCATTGACTTTCAAGTCACATTCTCTGAGTTATTTAGAAAATCATATCTCTATTCTCAAAACATAGAATTTAGGATCACCATATCAACAATTCTTTTCAAGAAACTCATTCTTTAAAACTCATATAAACATATGCAAGGAAATTCTCTTTGTCAACATTCCAAGAATTCAAGGTGGTCATGTCAAAGTTCTCAATTACATGCATTTCTTCATGTCAAAGTTCTCAATTACATGCATTTCTTTCTTTTTAATACAATAACATCAAGAAAAACGCTCTCATTATTTCTAAATCATGTTTCAATTGCTATTAAATTGAGAAAACTACTTTTAAATCACAAGGCATATATTTCATCTCTTTTTAGACAAAACCATAATCTTTAATTCAACATACGAGAGGGGTTTCATAATATGTGCTCTCAAACAATCTTCAATCTCAGTTTTAATACATATACATATACATATATTTGTAAATCAATTCAATGGGGAAAGACCTAAAGGCCAAATCAACTATATCATAAAAACATTTATCTTTAAATCATGATCTAGTATTTACAAGCCCATGTAGTGTTTAGGATAAACCCCACGTACCTCATATTAGAAATTTGATAGATGCTTCATGATTCCTACGGTTTGGGGATTTTGAATCTTCAATCTATTTTGAAAACCAACGATTGAATCTTGAGGGATCTTGATTCCTAGGTTGAGACCTAAGTGTTTAGTTCTTGAGTGAGTTGGAGAAAATGAATATATTTTGGTCAATTAGGGGCTTAATTACGTGTTTATGGCCGAATAAGGGTTGGGGAAAGGACTAAAATACCCCTAAGGAAACAAAGAAAGTCGCAACAAACACTCAGTTGATAGGTTGATATGCTGAAGTAAATTGGGCATAACATTTTACTACAATGTTGAATTTGGATGAAATTAGTTGCATTGAAAAAAAGACTCAGAGATCTTTCTTTTGATATATAGCAGCTCTCCCAATTCATTATATAAAGAAAGTTATACTCGAGAAAAGTTGACCCAGGTTGAAGTGTCCACTAAAACAAAATTGATAGAATTGTTTTCAACTCGTCTTAGAGTTAGGGGATTCTTGTGACCTCCATTCAAACTAAAAGGTTTTCCCAAGCTATAGGAGTTATCACCACATATACATTAACAAGGAATAATTTAGTTTGTGTCTATACATTTAGGAACGATGGTCTAAATTTTAATCCGAAAGTACGGGGTGTTACATTATCCCCCCCTTTAGGATCATTCTTCCCCGAATGATAGGTAGGGAATTCCTTGGAAAAATACGCGAAGGTAGTCAACGAGATTCATGATAACCCCTAGGGAATGAGTAAGCACGAAACATGCTATAACGAAACTTGATGTTGACATGACCTTGGCATTTGTTTTAAAGCACATGATCAAAACATTAAAAGACATGAATTTTGTTATAAGAATCATTGGCCTGATTAAGATTGGTATAGACATGAGATGAGATTCTCGCGGGACATAAGAATTGAAACATTAAAGATACAACGAAAGGACATAAATATTAGAGACACTACTCATCTACACCACAAATAATAAATTTCATGCTTCATCATTTCCAACTTACAATTCTTCTAATACCAAACTAACCACACGAACTTGAGTCCCACTTTATAATACTCTTATGTTGAAGCGTAACTCGGAGAAAAGAGGTGCTAGCTTAAGCTATTGGACTCCATATTCTACATCTCCGAAAGAAGATTTACTTAACCTTATCACCAATTTCAAACACACTCAAGTTTTAAATCAAGGAGTACTAAACATACAGCACATTGGTTTGTATTTTCAACAATCACAACATTCAAGCCTAATCATTACTACACCTACTACATGGATCTCCCCACTAAGACCAAAAATTTTCAATTACTTTCGCAAATATTTGTTCCATATTTCTCCTTCTAAGCTATTCCACACAACAATAGCTCATCTCCTTCTTTTCCCTTTCACTAATAACCTTAGTTCGATAGTCACATCAATTTTTTTTTCACCTTCAAATATAACAAATTATTTTAGCTCATCAATGTTAACTCATTGCTACAGCATTGTTCGATTTCTTTCACCAAGATCTACAAATAGCTCCTCTATCTCTGCTAGTGTAGACTCTTCTTCTTCATCGCCATCATCATAATCAAGGATGCTATCATTGTCATCCTCTTCTTCTTCTACCCCGCCCTCTGAACCTGCAGTCTGCACATGATAATCCTCAAACAAATTCTCCTTCAAGATTCACCTAACAACTAACTTTGTGAACCAGCTAGGTATCTTGTTTCCAGAAAGAAATGTACTGAAGATGTGATGCTCGTACCAGCCCTGTGGAAGAAGCATTTTCATCTTGTAACTGAAAAAAAAGTCCATTCTCAGCACAGTGTTTTCCACCATCAGGGAAATAAAGTCTTAAGTAATCCCTTCTATACCATCCCATATATCATCCAATACAATAAGATATCTCTTTCTGATTAAGTTTTTCCTCAACTTGTCAACAAGGATGTCATCCTTTTCTCACTTATTTATTGAACCGGTAACTTAACTAAAAATCTTTTGGAATCGATCTCTCCGGTTTGAGAAATGATTCACCATGCTTAAACATCGAGGTGAGAAACAATGCTTTTATTATCCTACACCTTTCTAGCAATAGTCATTTTCCCTTGTTCCCCCATCCCGACAGTAGGGATGACATCTTGCTCACTTGTCCCTCGATTCAAATTCCAAATTAGCTTTTTTGTTGCTATATCAAAACCCACTATCTCATCATAATCACTCACGGTATTGCTATGTTGACTTGGCAGATGTTTAGATGGCTCTAACATATAGTGAGGCTTAAGAGTGGCTTCTGCGGACCACATCACAGTCACTTTTGCATTAATTTGCTTGATCTCTTTTAAGACTACAGGAAGTGAACAAAAATTTGCCAAAACACTTTATACTGAGCAAGAATAGAAGAATAGAATCAATGGCAAGTTCAGCTTCATATGCCAAATTGATAGTATGCCTCCAAAAATCTTTAAGAATTACATGTTCATGGTGCACCTTTGCGATTTCTCTGAAAATGGATGATAAAGATGACAACTCCTCCTCTAAAATGGATGTTAGAGATCATAACTATCTCTTCAAATTATCGAAAAGAGGTTTCATTAGGAAATCTAAATCTGATTTAGATTTGATCACCTCATTCAATTTACTCAAAAGAGAATCCAAAAATGTCAATCCACCAAAAGTACGGTGGAACTGAGATGGGGTGAATTTTAAGGACTTGTATTATGACTTCACTGGTGCCTTGAGATCTTTATTTTTCTCCATTACCCGTATAGAGTAAATATCTCCAGTGCCACTAGTTTCATCTTCGTCTATAGATCAAGGAAGAAGATTTGGAATTACATATAGAACATCACCTGCTATAGCTGCCACCTTTTTCCATAACCTCGTTCAACCAGTTACCTTTATTTACATTATTCAATACATCGGCCTCAAGGAAAACGAACAAGAAATATATTTCCACATTAATATTTTCAGCAACGATATTATTAGGAATGTTCTAGTGCTTTTTGTTTTTGAGATTCATCAGCAAACTGTGGAGATGATGTGGAAACTCCTTTGGGTAATTTCTTTTCCTTGATAATTTTTGATTGAGTAAACTTTGAAGCCTATAGTTCTCCAAGAAAAATCTTCTTCATTTCCAGCTCCACTAACACAATCAAACATAATAGATTGGGAGGTTTATTGAAGATATTATCTTCAGACTCAGCAGCGTCAACTAAATCAGCAAGAGAAAATTTCCCCACATTGTTATCCATGAACTGAAGTCAAGTATCCAGACATTACAACTTCTCATAGATGACATAACCATTTATCTCTATGGCATACAAGTATCTAAAAAAATTAATTTTCTGTTGAACAATTTCCAGTTGCTTTGTAATTTGATTTCTTACAAGGCAAGACCTATTCTATTCCCTGAGGTGCTCCAGTCCATCATTTAGATTCTCTCCGAGGCAATCCATAAATTCCGACAGATCAGAACTATTTTACTTAAACTAGTATTACCATCAATGACTTTCAAAAACTGTGATTCTAGCTATTTCAGAACAAGGTTAGGTTTACATTCATCTAGAATTCCAAAAAAATCCTGATAAAGCATTTTCACAATCCTTCTGGCCTTCTTTGTGATTTTTACTATGGAATTAGGCCAAAGAAAATGACTGCACCTTACAAAAGTTCTCAACAATCTTAGATCCATTTCAAGTTTTTCAAATTGATCAATCTTGAAGCTATCTAGATCACCTCCACTCTTTCATCCTTCTTAGGTTATCTAACATCTCCTCGATTTCATTTTGAAGACTTACTAGACCGTTATGATTTTCTAAAGTTTTA
>NC_061116.1:10338547-10343736 GCF_002878395.1 Capsicum annuum
GTAACTGAAAAAAAAAGTCCATTTTCAGCACATTGTTTGCCACCATCAGGGAAACAAAGTCTTAAGTTATTCATTTCTATATCATCCCACATATCATCCAATACAATAAGATATCTCTTTCTGATTAACTTTTTCCTCAATTTGTCAATAAGGATGTCATCCTTTTCTCACTTGTCATTGAACTGGTGACTTGACTAAAACTCTTTTTTAATCGATCTCTCCGATTATATATTTGAGAAGCGATGCACCATGCTCAAACATCGAAGTGAGAAACAAAGCTCTTATTATTCTACACCTTTCTAGCAATAGTCGTTTTCCCTTGTTCCCCATCCCGACAGTAGGGATGACATCTAGTTCACTTATCCTTCGAGTCAGATGACGAATTAGTTTTTTTATTTCTATATCAAAACCCATTATCTCATCATCATCACTCAAGGGATTACTATGTTGACTTGGTAGATGTTTAAATGGCTCTACCACATAGTGAGGCTTTAGAGCGACGTCTGCAGACCATATCACAGTCACTTCTGCATTAATTTGCTTGATATCTATTAAGATTGTAGGAAGTGAGCAAAAATGTGCCAAAACACATTATACTGAGCAAGAATAGAAGAATAGAATCAATTGCAACTTCAGCTTCTTATGCCAAATTGATAGTACGCCTCCGAAAATCTTTAAGAATTTCGTGTTCATGGTGCACCTTTGAGACATCTCTGGAAATGAATGATAAAGATGACAACTCCTCCTTTAAAATTTATGTTAGAGAGATCATAACTATCTATCCAAATTATCAAGAAGAGGTTTCATCAAGAAACCTAAATCTGATTTAGATTTCATCACATAATTCCATTTACTCTAAAGAGAATCCAGAAACTCAATCCACCAAAAGTGTGGTGGAACTGAGATGGTGTGAACTTTAAGGACCTGTAGTATGACTTCACTGGTGCCTTCGGATCTTTAGTTTTCTCCAGTATCCACATAGAGTAAATACGTCCAGTGCCACTGGTTTCATTTTCGTCTATAGATCAAGGAAGAAGCTTTTGAATTACATATAGAACATCACCTGCTATAGCTGCAACCTTTTTCCATAACCTCATTCAACCAGTTACCATTATTAAGATTATTCGATACATCGGCATCAAGGAAAACCAACAAGAAATATATTTCCACATCAATATTTTCAGCAACGATATTATTAAGAATGTTCTCGAGCTTTTTGTTTTTGACATACATCAGTAAACTGGGGAGCTGATGTGAAAAATCCTTTTGGTGATTTCTTTTCCATGAAATTTTTTGATTTAGTAATCTTTGAAACCTGTAGTTCACCAAGAAAAATCTTTTTCATTTCCAGCTCCACTAACACAATCAAACATAATAAATAGGGAGGTTTATTGAAGATATCATCTTCAGACTCTGCAGCGTCAACTGAAATGGCAAGACAAAATTGCCCCACATTGTTAGCCATGAACTGAAGTCAAGTCTCCATACATTAAAACATCTCATAGTTGACGTAACCATTTATCTCTGTGGCATACAAGTATCTAAAAAAATTCATTTTCTTTTGAACAATTTCCAGTTGTTATAAAAATTGATTTCTTTCAAGGTAAGACCTATTCTATTCCCTGATGCGCTCCAGTACATCATTTAGATTCTCTCCGAGGCAATCCATATATTCCGACAGATCAGAACCATTCAACTTAGAATTGTAACTTAAACTAGTATTTCCATCAATGACTTCCAACAACTGTGATTCTAGATATTTTAGATCAAGGTTAGTTTTAAATTCTTCTAGAATTCCAAAAAAATCCCCACAAAGCATTTTCACAATCTTTCTGGCCTTCTGTGTGATTTTAACTATGGAATTAGGACAAAGAAAATAACTATACTTTATAAAAGTACTCAACAATCTTAGATCCATTTCAAGTTTCTCAAATTGATCAATCTTGAAGCTATTTAGATCATCTCCACTCTTGATCCATCTTAGGTGATCTAACATTTCTTCGATTTCATTTTGAAGTCTTACCAGACAATTATGTTTTTCTAAAGTTTTATTCACAATAGCAAGAAAGCGGATGCCATCAAATTTGTCGAAGTTAAGATTGTAAGCAATCTTGACTAGGGTAGGTCTACCTATTCCCCCATACCATATATATCCATAATATCAACTCGAGAATCTATTCCAACGGGGTGTAGAGCAACACTTAAAACTGCACGATTTAGGTTTCCTGCAAATACCTTTACAGTTTCTTGAATAAACCTTGACTCACACCCATCAGATTTGTTCTATAAGACCATTCCTCCCAAATCAGCAATAATTACTACCACATTAGCCTATCACTATAAAATAGTGAACCATCCCTCAATCAAAAGTTAAACAACTAAAACTATTTATTTACACAAAAGTCACCCTCACTCTAACTTCTAACATTGTGACTTTGTATCACTAAATTCCTGCCCAATCTCACTACCAATAGGTCATGACACTTTTACAAATACTACTACTCGGGTGGAAATATAGATCCAATATTTTGTTACACATCACTACCCTTATACATGACATCTGCAGTATGAATTTTGAAAAGGGGCTGAATAGACTTCGTACCTTGGGCTTAAAAACATGATTTCATCAGAATAAAGGCATACACTCAAATCAATACAACTTGAAGAACTAATGGACTCCTCTCAAGTCCTTGCATAATTTTTATAATTTTTTATGGCTCAATCAGAAAGGACCATACCATTTAGATTCTAGACTTCTGCACTTAAATCACCTGAACAATGAGACATATCAGAAAACATTAGAGTAAGAAAAGAATTGGGAGAACTTTGCTTTCGTATGGGTGACACAATAGCACAAATTAGTGTATCAAGGAGGAATATTCTGACTTTATAGCACGAACTAGAAAATCAAGAAAGAGAGACATTCCTAACTGCCTTATAGCCTCCTACTTATAAGTGTGGCGTACTACACACCCATAATAGAGATGCCACTCGATGCAATTTCGCAGACACCATGGGACCATGAACCGTGCTCTGATACCAAGTTTGTCACAACTCAAACTAGGGCCTGGCCGTGAAGAACATCCCAAACCATGAAGGCCCGAACGTCCTACTCTATTTGGTATCCATGCACAATATTCATATAATAAGAGAAGATGTGAAAATACAATCTTAAATGGAAACATGGTCATACTCTGAATTCAGTTTAATAATAAGGAATGAAATTCGAAATCAACTAAACAAAATCTAGAACAATCTACAAAATGTCTACTACACGATCAAATGACAACTATCTGAAAACTGGGACAAGGCCCCCAGTAGACCAAAACAAAAGGAATAACAAAATCTGATATAATAGGCCTTCTAGAACAAAGAAGGCTCACCACTACACTGATCACTTCTCTCTAGATACTTTACTACTTAGCCGGACCCCTAGATTAAGCCTTCGAACCTGAGAAGTAGGGGGTCAATACAAATATACTGGTACGAAGAGCAAATCCAAAATAATAATTTATATTCAACCTATATGAGAACAATTTAAAACAGTTCATAAATTTGTCATATGGTAAAAATTACATTGGCATTTTTAAAAGACTCTTTAAAATCATCTGAACTTTGTAACACTCTTCGTTTTACTTCTGTGCTAGGTTGTATACCATACAGTTTCATATCTTTCACCGACTACCTTATC
Organism: Capsicum annuum; assembly: GCF_002878395.1. NCBI lineage: Eukaryota > Viridiplantae > Streptophyta > Magnoliopsida > Solanales > Solanaceae > Capsicum > Capsicum annuum. The sequence goes on from NC_061116.1 coordinate 10,342,239, forward strand.
TTGGTTGCCGCCAAGATAGGATTACTAGTGAGGGAAGAGCACACAAGATCACACAACAAGTTGCCACAACCCCAGTCAAGTCATTATATGATGGTTGGTCTCAATACCATAAGCAGGGTTCCAAACCATAAGTCCCGATTTGGGATGACAAAGTACTAGGTACACAAAATCACACAGCAGGGTACCAGGTTCCCATGTGGGCAAATCATGGTTTTCAGTATAGAGTCATTTGTCTCGGGCTTTCTTCGGGTAACCACCTAACTCACATCAACCCAGTTTTTTAACTCTTTAAAACATAGATTCTCTTAAATCAAACTCTAACTATGTCATGGCATACATTTATATGGTATTGTCATACCATTGACTTGTAAGTCACATTCTCTGAGCCATTTAGCAAATTATATCTCTGTTCTCAAAACATAAAATTTAGGACCACCATATCAACAATTATTTTCAATAAAATCATTCTTTAAAACTCATGTAAACATATGCAAGGAAACTCTCTTTGTCAACATTTCAAGAATTCAAGTTGGTCATGTCAAAGTTCTCAATTACATGCGTTTCTTTCTCTTTAACACAAGAACATCATAGTAACATCAAGAAACACCCTCTCATTATTTCTAAATCGTGTTTCAGTTGCTACGACATTGACAAAACTACTTTCAAATCACAGGGCATGCATTTCAACTCTTTTCCAACAAAATCATAATCTTAAATTCAACATACGAGAGGGGTTTCATAATATGTGCTCTCAAACAATCTTCAATCTTAGTTTTAATGCATATACATATACTTGTAAATCAATTCAAGGGGGAAAAACCTAAAGGCCAAATCAACAATATCATAAAAACATGTATAATGCATAATTAGAACATAGATTCCAAAAACCCATTTAAAATTCATGCTTGATAATCATTAAATCATGATCTAGTATTGACAAGCCCATGTAATTTTTATGATAACCCCACGCACCTCAAATTAGGAATTTGATAGATGCTTCTTGAAGCGTACAGTTTGGGGATTTTGAATCTTCAATCAATATTTAAAACCCACGGTTTAATCTTGAGGGATCTTGATTCTTAGGTTGAGACCTAAGTGTTTAGTTCTTGAGGGAGTTGGAGAAAATGACCATAGTTTGGTAAATTGGGGGCTTAATCACGTGTTTATGGATGAATAAGGTTGTAGAAAAGTACTAAAATACTGCTAAGGAAACAAAGGAAGTCGCAGCAGTCCCTCAGTTGACAGGCTGATATATTGAAGGAAATTGGGCATAACCCTTTACTCCAATGTTGGATTTGGATGAAATTCATTTCATTGGAAAAAAGACTCAAAGAGATTTCTTTTGATATATAGCAGCCCTCCCAGTTCATTATATACCAAAAGTTATGGTCGACGAAAGTTGACCGCAGTTGAAGTGTCCACTAAAACAAAATCGATAGAACTGTTTTTAACTCGTCTTAGAGTTAGGAGATTCTTGTGACCTCAATTCATACTCAAA